>NC_056744.1:571426052-571478552 GCF_019279795.1 Protopterus annectens | reverse complement strand
TCTGAAGGTTAAAGTGGA
Source organism: Protopterus annectens (assembly GCF_019279795.1). Taxonomy (NCBI): domain Eukaryota; kingdom Metazoa; phylum Chordata; order Ceratodontiformes; family Protopteridae; genus Protopterus; species Protopterus annectens. The sequence goes on along the minus strand of NC_056744.1, from coordinate 571,478,534 downwards.
AAAGGCAAATACTTTTTTCCAAACCAGTCAAATGCCATGCTATCCTTATCAGAAGGGAGGGCATTACAGCAAGCAGGAGTTTTGAGGGCTTATATGTAGATATGAGAAAATCAGAAAGTTCTGCCAGAGAATTTGTGTAAAGAAACTTCAGATCTTCCAGCACTTTGTAAAATCTACTTGGACTTTTTCATGCTGGTAGCTGAGAATCAGGACTACAGGAGGTAGAGGCAAAGGCAACCAGAGATGTCTCTAGTACAGGAAGGACTGGAGCAGGTGCAGGGGTGCCCATCTCTAACAAGCTAGAACACCTTTTTTTCTCAAATATGCCTGGACTCCCATTAAAAATGTTTTATACTGTTAGAAAATGGTTTCTGCAAAACAAGTTTCTTTCGCAGGGGAATCAGGGAATAAGGAGTTCTCATCACCAGAGGCCACCTGGCCTGGGAAGTGAATCTGGAAACAGCAGGCCAGAGAATGCTCATCAGAATCAGATTCTGCATCCTCATCTTCAGAGGATGATTGCAAATGTCTCTTACAGGGTAAGCAGGAGGAGGGATAGACAATAGGAAAGGAGGAGGCTTGAGCACTAAGATGCCTTTACCCAGGCCTTGGGAGAAATCCATTCACTCATTTTCTTGGGGAGTCTGAGGACAGGCAAAATTTTTCATTTTCTGTTTTTTCTTCTTTGGAATGATGTCCTGTTTAACAAGATGAGATTGATCCAACTCCTGAAATGCTTTGACTAGTGATCCCAGTATTACTTCTCTGACTAAAATAGGAGGAATACCTTCAGGGTATTCTAATATGATCAGACAAGGCTACCTCTTCTCACCAGTGTTGGTAAGATTAGTAATTTTGAATATGCATACACAAGATGCCATACTGGCCTATGACAGGGTTGTGGAACCATCGGATGTACCACTGGTTCCAAAACATTATCACATATGTCTAAGTCCGACTGGGCAGTCATAACATCAGGCCTAGGCCTTCTGAATTTAATTTTTGGTCAGGTGGGTCATTGGGGGTTGAAGGATCTGCCATGTTAGCTTGGGAGTGAGTTGCCAAGTAAGTGTTCAGAGAAGAAAGGCATGTACATATGCTTTTTGGTATAAATGACTAGCAAATACTACAATTTTTATAATCATATTTTCTAACTAAAAGGAAAAGACACTGGGAGTGGAGATCCTTGTAGGGAATTTGCTGACCACAACTGTACTTTCCCTTTCTAGCTGACATCTAATAGAATTGCAACCACCAAAGTTTTTAAGAAACAACAAATAAGTACTCATCTGAACCAATAAAAGGCAAAATTACCAACTAACACATGTAGCATAGACCGGTTTACTATCCAACTGTTGAAATGATTAAGTCCGGAGGTCGAACGGTGACAATGTCGAACTCCAACATTTTCAAAGTACAAATCTCACCCTTATCTGGACCCATTCTAATGCTGGTTCTGAGGTCAAATTCGGGATGTAATTCAACAATTTTGGAATTCGGCACTGTGACATTTCATGGATGTGGGTTGATGACACAATCATTCGACTGAGTCCGCTTCAAGATTCTGGCAGTAAACCAAACAGACCAATGGGTGTGAGCTCTGCATTCTGATTGGTGACAAGAGAGTCTGAGGTTTTACGCTCATAAGTTCACTAATGTATTGTCAGGCCCACAAGGTTAGGTCATATGTTGCAAGATAACTCAAAAGTCTGGAATACTACAACAGTGACCTAAGAAAGGACATAAATCCCTTCATGGCTGCCTCACTCTCACACAAAAGGCGAAATAAATGGGTTACAGAAGTTGTCCCAGTGGGAACAAATTGGTGACTTAACAGCTTCATGGTAAGCAGCGCAGGGACAGAAAAAATTATACATAAGTATTATGATGTGAACAACCATTGTGTTCAAAGTACATGCCAGTCAAAATGGTATACCAGTTCTAATCCTACAAGAGAACTTTTAGTTATGTACTCACCATAACTTCAGATGTTTGGGATCCATCTCGCCTACATTCTGACTGATGGGTTCGGAGCCGATCCCTCGGCTCCGACTCGGCACGCTTATGCCAAAGAGCGAAGTCTCTTATTGGCTGAGCTTACTATATCCCAGGATGCACCACTACCAGTCCCCCAGATCTAGTTTGTCCGCATACATGCACACACGCATACCCTGCTTATATAACATCGTCAGATGAAACAAGATAAAACAGTTGAACTCAAAACCGTTCAATCTCTTCTGATCTCCAAGGCAGGGGAAGGAGGGTGGGTATTAGCAATGTGAGATGGATCCCAAACATCTGAAGTTATGGTGAGTACATAACTAAAGATGTTATGTGATCCTATCTCGCCTACATTCTGACTGATGGGACAGCGTCCCTAGCACCTGAATCCTGGGTGGCTCACTGGAAAACACTCCTGAGTACAGTGGAACCAAATGATGCTCGTCCTTTAGATGCCACATCCAATTTGTAGTGGGAAATGAAAGTGTGCGGGTTGGACCAAGTAGCCGCAGCACAAATTTCCGATATAGCGAGCTTGGAATGAAAAGCTATAGAAGTAGCCATAGCTCTGGTAGAATGAGCTTTGACAGATGTTGTAAGTTGCTTATTCGAAGAAGAATAGGCCTGAGTTATGCAATCTCTGATCCATTTTGAGATAGTAGCTTTTGTGATGGTTTGGCCCAATTTATTATCTGAGAAGGACACAAACAACTGGTCTGACTTACGAAGTTGCTGAGTCCTGTCTAAATAGAAGCGTAATTGCCTGTGAACATCCAATTTATGGAGAGTGTATTCTGCTTCATTGGAGAATTTTGGAAAGAAAACTGGTAGCTCTAGAGATTGTTGGAGACAGAAACTAGAACAGACCTTTGGGACAAAGGATGGATTAGGCCTAAGTGATACTCTATCCTTGTGGAAAATCAAGTACGGTGGCTTAATAGACAGGGCTTGAAGCTCTGAAACTCTTCTTGCAGAAGTAATTGCAACTAAGAATGCCGTTTTCCAAGACAGATATTTTAACTCGCATGTAGCAGCCGGTTCGAAAGGGAGAGATGTTAATGCGCGAAGCACCAAATCAAGATCCCACGGAGGTGCAGGATGAAAAATTGGTGGTCTTAATAGACTCGCACCTTTAATGAATGTTTTGCATAGTCTGCTGCTCATCAAAGGAGGATCCATGGATTCGTGGAATTTAGAGATAGCCGCTAGTTGGACTTTAATAGTTGAGACAGAAGATCCCTGATTAAACAGGGATGTTAAGAATTTCAAAACCTCTGGGACAGGAGCAGTGATAGGGTCTAAGCCCTTGAGTTGAGCCCAGATAGCAAACCTCTTCCACTTACTGAGGTACAATTTGTTAGTGGTGGGTTTGTGGGCGAAGATAAAATGTGAACAACTTCGGGTCTAGTGTGTGCCTTCTAACTAAGGTCGGAAGTGGAGGAGCCAAGCTGTCAATTTCAAAGATTGAAGGGACTGATGCCAATGTCCCGACTGATGGATTAGCAAGTGCGGAACCAGCTCTAAGGTCCACGGATGGTCCACTGCATGCTTCTTCAGGTAAGGAAACCATATCTGACGAGGCCAGTATGGGGCAATCAGTACCATTGAAGACCCCAGTTGAGAAGCTTTTGAATAACTTTGGGAAGAAGTGGAATTGGAGGAAAGGCATAAAGTAGCCCTGTTGGCCAAGGTTGTGCTAGAGCATCCATGGCTGGTACTCCTGATGTGGGATCAAGGAGAAGAACCTTTGGCACTTGGTGTTTTGTGGAGTTGCAAATAGGTCGCAGCACGCGTCCCCATCTCTTGAAAACCTGAGCTGCTACTGTGTGGTTTAGAGACCACTCGTGAGGAGAGAGAATTGTCCTGCTTAATTTGTCTGCCAATACATTTGACTTTCCCGGGATGTGGGTCGCTACCAAGAAGCGGTTGGTAGCTACAACCCATTCCCACACTCTCATGGCCTCTCTGCAAAGGGGTATGATCTGGTCCCTCCTTGTTTGTTCAGATACCAAACCACCGACATGTTGTCTGTGTGGATGGCGATGATGCCCTGAGGAAGAAACTTGTGTAAGGCTTGTAGGGATAGAAGTACAGCCCTCATCTCCAACACGTTGATGTGGAGAAGAGCTTGATCTGGAAGCCAGGAGCCCTGAACTAGCCTGCCCAGACAATGCCCCCCCCCACCCTATCTGGGAGGCATCTGTCGTCAGGGTAACCACTGGAGAGGGAAGAACAAAGGGTTTCCTTGTTCCAAATTGGATGTCTGAAGCCACCAGCGAAGGTCCCTTTGCATATATCCGTAATCATGATGTGATGATTGAGGGAAGATCCTGAAAGGACCATTGAGTTGACAATAGCCACTGAAGAATCCTCATGTGTAATCTTGCCAGAGGAACTAAAAGAACCGTGGCAGACATTGAGCCTAAAACTTGTAGAACCATCCTGGCTGGGGCTTTGGATCTCGAGATCAGAGCTTGAACTTGGCCCTGTAAAGTTTGGATCCTTTCGGCAGGAAGAAAGACGCATCAATCTTGAGTCTATCTCTGCTCCTATAAACTTTATGCGTTGAGAGGGCAGCAAGACAGACTTTGACCAATTGAATGTAATCCCCAGGGTAATACCCAGGAGATGGTGGCTTTGAGGTTGTCCATTAGTAGATGCCTGGTGGTGGCAGTCAGGAGCCAGTCGTCGAGATAGGGAAACACTTGGAATCCAAGACTTCTCAGGTGAGCCGTCACTACTGCCAAACACTTGGTGAACACCCTGGGGCTGTGGTGAGACCAAAGGGCAGAGCGCAAAATTGGTAATGACTGACTCCCAGGCTGAAGCGCAGATACCTTCTGGACGCCTGATGTATCGGTATGTGATAATAGGCGTCCTTGAGGTCTATGGAGCACATCCAAACATCCTTCTCCAACAATGGGAGAATGGATTGTAACGTGACCATTCGGAATTTGGATTTCTTGACGGATTGGTTCAGTCTGCTGAGATCCAATATTGGTCTCAGGTCCCCTGTCTTTTTTGGCACTAAAAAGAACCTGGAGTAATTTCCTGATCCGATCTGGTCTGTGGGGACCGGTTGGATGACTCCTTTTTCTAGCAGCTTTAAAGCTTCTGCGGCTGCCATTTCCCTTTGACTGGGTGGTGGGTCCGGGATTCTTTTGGACAGTGGGGGCGAGTATGTGAATGGGATGGTGTAACCTCCGGCAATGATCCGAAGCACCCATCTGTCCTGAGTGATTGACTCCCAGGCTTTTAGGTGCTTGGCAAAACGACACCTGACTGGCTCCGGAGCAGCACAGCCGGGCAATCCCTCATGACGTGTGGGAGGCTGAAGAGCCACGAAAGGACTCGCGGTCTCCAGAATTGCGGGGCCCTCTGCCGCCTCTGGGACGGCGTCTCCCTGAAAAATTTCCGTCCTCTGCCTCTGGAAGGGAATCTTCCTGCTGTTGGGAGAAAAACTTGCGAGATTTGCGGAACCACATTTTCCCTCCTTTAGCCTTGGGTAAGGCCGAAGGGAGTGGAATAACGGCACCTACGGCAGATAAAGTTTTTCCCTCTGCTCACAGCGGTAAGGGTGTCTTTAACCTTGGGTCCAAACAATGAGGACCCATCAAAGGGAGCGTCGGCGAAGGAAGACTTGAAGGCCTCCATAAACTGACACAAGCGGAGCCAGGCTTGTCTCCAATGAGAGCCACGCCTGTGCCTGCCGCTCTACCGCCTTGACGCATAGGAAATGAGCCTCATGGACGAGTTAGAAATTGACGTAAGGATAGCCAACTGAGAGCTAACCGACTGGGCTAGCTGCTCAGGTAGGTTACCGAGAGGGAATCTGACAACTCCTTGACCAGATCCCTCTGAAGCCTGGTAAAATGTGCCAAATAATTCAGAGACCGTAAGGTAAAGGCCGCTGAAGTCAGGGTGCGCTTCCGCACCTGTCCATACTCCTAGACTCCTTATTAGGAGGATGGACGGACGTTGAAGCCTCTGCCACGCCCTGTTGTGTAGCAGATGCCACCACCATGGCATCTACAGCCACGCCTTTAGTAAGGAACTCCTTCTCGGGGAGCAGACAAAAATTTATTTGGACGAGAAGGGACTGGTTCCACGGTATCTGGGTGTTCCCACCCTTCGACAAACTAAATCCAGAAGCTCGTCAAGGGCGGAGACACCCAGGAGGCGGAGGGCTGAGCCCCAAAGGCCTTGAGGAGCACTGACTCGTCCGCAGAGGGGTTTGGATATCCAGCCGCCTCGTTGTTTGAGGATCTCTAAGATGTCTGCAAATGAGACATCATCCGAGGGCGACTTGGGGACCCCTCTGCATCATCCATATCAGTGTCTGATGTAATAGACTCGGGGAGTCCACGTGCTTCCTCTTGCACGATCTCTTCCTTGGGGTTCCTCCGAAGACAACTCGAAGAACCCTCAGGAGGGGAACCCCACTGGGGTAACCTCAGGCCTCGGGCTCCGCTGACTACGGACAGGGGAACTGCCAAAGACCCAGTCTCCACGCCCAGGGAAGGTGCCGGTAAAGCCGAGAGATGGCCGAAGGACTTGGCCAAGGCACTCCTCATGGCCCTGAAAGCCGGACCCCAGAATCCTGGGAGTGTCCGGTCTCGAGCCATGATAGCCGGCGGAAGTCCCGCAGCCGAAGCACCGAGGGGAGGCTCGGAACCGAAAGCATAGGTCCCAAACATCACCACCCGGGTCCAGCCGAAGAAGTCCAGCGTACCAAACTCGGACCCGAAGGCCCGGGTTGGAAGTAAGGGTCGGAGCCGGCCCTGAGATCTCCACCGGCTCCAACAGCACCTGCTCCGGTGGTGCCGAAGCAGTCGGAGGAGGAATGGCAATGGGGTGGGCCAAGGTCATTGGCTCTGAAGCCAACTGGGTCGGAACCGAAACAAATTTTTGGAAGACTGGGGACTGGAACAGTCTTTGGAGCACCCTGTCTATATCAGAATCTGACATCCTCGAAGACCGAGAGGAAACAGAGCGGGTTCGAGACGGCCTCTCCAACGGCCCCAAAGGGCTAGGGGACCGGCTCCGAGGCGACTCGATGAGTATCGGCGCCGAGGGAATACACACACCTGATTCCATCGGTGCCGATGTGGACTTCGGCGCCGAGGAGGAAGTGTCTGAGCGGGCGACCCTTGTCGGCTCCGAGAGCAGTGGAGCCGGCGGTGACCCGCCTCGATGCCCAGCCATCGGCTCCGGCCAGAGGAGTCGTTGCTGGCGGCATCGAGGCAGACCGTTACAACCTCGGCTCCGAAGTCCTTGGAGCCAAGAGGCCTGCCTAAGTCTCTTGGCGGTCGGATCCGACGGACTGGTCGGAACCGGCGCCCTTTCTTTTCTTTAGCCGGAGAAGGAGAGGATGCCAAGGCTTCTTCAAAGGAAGGTTTAATTAACCCCTTAAGAATCAATTTATTTTTCCTCTCCTGGAGGACCCTTGAGGAAAAAGCGTGACATACACTGCATGACTCCTGCAAGTGTTTTGCACCTAAACAATATACACAGAGCGAATGATCGTCTGTAATAGACATTTTGAAACCACATTTCGAACATTTTTTAAAGCCCGAAGGCCTAGGAGTCTGAGACATTATGGTAAACAATTTCAGTAACTCTGACAGGAAAAAATACAATTACTGACTTACTGATGACAAACCTAAAAAAATTAGGCTTACAGTTATCGCTTAAGAGCGCAAATGACAGGGAACTCTGAAAACCCTGTAAGGTTTTAGAAGGGTTGACTGACCGGTAAGGCCCTAGATGAAGGGGGGGCCGAAATCAAACTCAACCCAATCACACAACAAGTCTTCAACAATCCAAACACACACAATAAAGCGTTAGCTGTTAAAACAGCTTTTGAGACAAAAAACAGCAAAAAACTGACAGAAAAAGTTAGTTAAAATAACTACTCAGCCCAGCCAGCTCGAGACCACGTCTTCGCAGGGAAGCGGCAAACAAGATCTGGGGGACTGGTAGTGGTGCATCCTGGGATATAGTAAGCTCAGCCAATAAGAGACTTCGCTCTTTGGCATAAGCGTGCCGAGTCGGAGCCGAGGGATCGGCTCCGAACCCATCAGTCAGAATGTAGGCGAGATAGGATCACATAACATCAAACCATTTGCAAATAGGTAAAAAAAATGAAGTGCTTATACAGAAAGAGAACTAACTGTAAGCAACAAAGAATGTGAGAAATTTAGTGACACATCTATAGTAAACTACTCTAAGACTAACCTCCTGCTATTACGTGACAACCTGGCAAAATTTCAAGCCCCCATAAACCCTGAGAACACTGCTGCCTATGCAGAACTGTTAACAGAAACCCTGCACAAGCATGTCAATAGCTGCATAGAGGCATTTGTACCCAAAAGGAAGTACAGAACTAACTCGAAAAATAAGCCACCCTGGTGGAATCACAAAAACAATAGGCTGTATAACTGAAGAAAGAAAATCATGTCAAAAATTAGGAGGTGCATCACCCAGCAGGATAAAAACAGTCTCAAACTTAACAAACATCTCGGAGGATAAATAAAGTCTACCAAAGCCACATTTGAGATGGATTTGGCCTCCCAGGCCAAGTACAACCACAAGGCATTCTTTAGTTATGCCCGCAAACTCAAAGGCAATACTCAACTGTGTACAGAGCTCATTGTAAATGGAGCTACCTATACTAGCCAGAAGATATAGCAAACCTACTGGCCAATAAATTCAGCTCCACCTTTACCCCTCTCTCCCCCTCAACCTTCCCTCAGGAAATACCATCAAATATAACTCCTCCTGCAATCATTAGGGAACAGGTCCTTAATATTCTCTCTAAAGCCAAGAACACTGTATCAATCAGCCCAGACAATATCCCAAGATGCCTTCTAAATAGCATGAAATATGACCTATCAGGGCCTCTGGAATTGCTATTTAATTATAGCCTCCAAAGAGGCTTCGTGCCTCATGAATAGAGAAAGTACAGTTGTGTACCTACCATAAATGTAGATGTTCGAGTGTGTTCACTGTTGCAATCATTACACTTGGGTTATCCTGCTGGCAGGCTACCCGCAGTCGGCCTGAATTCCAAAGTCCTGGTCTGGCATTGGTTGCTGTCGCCTCTTCCCTGACGTCAGTGTGCCAGGGGTATAAAAGATGCAGCTCACGCCATTTTCTTCAGTTTTTCTTGCCCCAGATGTCAGGTGCCCCCAAAAGGGTAGGCTGTAAAAATTATGATCATAAAAAGGCCTGCACAACACCTTCATCTACAAACAAATACACCACATAGGTTGTATAGAATAAAGAGGTACAGATAAGTCCCAGCAAAGAAAAAAGGGGGATGGTGGGAGGGTAACCTGGAGTGCAACAGTGAATACACTCGAACATCTACATTTATGGTAGGTACACAACTGTACTATGTTTGTGTTTCACTGTTGCAGTCATTACACTTGGGTTGAATCCCAAAGCTGAGGTTGGGTGGCTGGGCCTAAATAGAGTTTGGAGTGGCTATGAGGACCTGCAGAACTGCAGTGGCAAAGCCTGCTCTGGATTTAGAGTAGAGAGGTAAATGGTAGTGCTTTGTAAAAGTGTGCACTGAAGTCCAAGTTGCAGCCTCCAAAATATCCTTGGTTGGTACTCCTCTGAGGAAGGCTGCTGAAGTGGCTGCTGCTCTGGTAGAATGTGGCCTAATGCCCTTGGGCACTGATTTGCCATGTTGAGAATAGCAGAAACGAATGCAGTGACCTATCAATTTTGAAATGGTCTGCTTTGAAATGGCTTTTCCTTGGGAACCTGCAGCATATGCCAATAAGAGTTGCTCAGTTTTTATGAAGGCTTTAGTTTTGTCCAAGTAAAAGCGTAGCTGTCTGCGTATGTCCAAAGTATGCAGAAGTCTTTCCCCCTTATTCTGTGGGTTTGGATAAAAGGTAGGCAAATGTATGGTTTGGTTAAGAGCCACGCTGGACACTACCTTAGGCATAAATGTCGGGTTTGTCCTTAGAGAAACCCTGTCCTGATGGAAAATAATAAAAGGTTCCACAGCCATTAGTGCCTGTAACTCTGAGACTCTTCTTGCTGAAGTTATTGCTAGGAGAAGAGCGGTTTTCCATGACAAGTATTTTATCTCTTCTGTATTGGCTGGTTCAAAAGGAGGCAGTGTGAGTTTTTCCAAGACAAAATTGAGGTCCCATGTAGGTATTGGAGCTCTCCTTGGAGGTCTTATGTTTCTGGCCCCTCTGAGAAACTGTCTTAGCAGTGGATGAGAAAATATAGGTGGGTCTACATTGTAATGAGCTGAAATGGCAGAGGCATGGATCTTAACTGATGAGAAGGATAGGCCTTTGTCCAGCATCTCAGTTAGGTATTGCAAAATCTGAGGAATATTAAGTTCAAGCGAGTCAATTCCCTGTGCTTGGTTCCAAGCACAGAATCTCTTCCATTTTTCTGCATAAGATTTTCTGGTGCTGGGCCTCCTGGCCTCCAAAATAACATCCATAACTGCTTTAGAGAGAGGTGTGTTCTGTACGATTACATTATCCACCATGCAGCCAGATTTAGGGTTCTGAGTTGGCTGTGCAAGATCTGATTGTTCTGTTGGGTCAGCAAATGAGGTATTAGAGGCAATGTCCAGGCTGGGCCTTGAGACAAGCTCTTTAGGATTGGGTACCAGTGCTGGCGTGGCCAGTCTGGTGCAATCAGTATCATTTTTGGCTTCTCTTGTCTGACCTTTAGGAGTACCTTGGAGAGGAGAGGCAGAGGAGGGAGGCATATACTGTAAGGGCTTTCCAGCTGAATGAAAGGGCATCCACTTTCCATGCTTGCTTGTGATAAGTCCGAGTGCAGAATCTCTGTAGCTGACAGTTGTGAGGGGAGGCGAATAGATCTATGTCTGGGCATCCCCATTTCCCTGTTATCATGTTGAAGATTTGTGGATCCAGTTTCCACTTGTGAGGATCCATGAGGTTTCTGCTTAGTTCGTCTGCCAAAGTATTTGTCTTTCCTGGCAGGAATTGTGCTTGCAGATGTACTTGGTAAGTCAATGCTGTGTTCCACAAAGTCATGGCTTGCCTGCAGAGGGGGTAGGAATGTGTGCCCCCTTGCTTGTTTATGTACCACATGACTGTAGCATTGTCCATCTTTATCAGTAGTTGTCCTGGATGAAGTAGGTCCTTGAAGGCTGTCAGGACATTTTGTATAGCTAGCATCTCTTTTTGATTGATATGAAGATGCATTTGGTTTGTGGCCCACGTGTCCTGAATACATTTTCCTGCCATGTGCACCCCCCAGGCATAATCTGATGCATCTGCTGTTAGTGCCTGCCTGGCAGTGGGTAAGGTGAATGGCTGTCCCTTGTTGTGGTGACAGGCCTGTGCCCACCATAGAAATTCCAGTTGCAGGCAGGGAATAAGAGTAATTACTGTTTCCAGGCTGTGGCAATGTTGAGTCCAAACACTTTTTAGATACCATTGAAGTTTCCTCATATGCAGTCTTGCACATGGAATTAGTAGAATGCAGGATGCCATGTAGCCCAGAGCCTGCAGAATTTTTCTTGCAGATGACTGGGTCTTTGTTGCCATGTCTTTGAAGTAAGAAGTCAGATGCCTTTCTTTGTCTGGCATGAGATAAGCCATCTGGGCAGTTGTATTTAAGCTTGCACCCAGGAATATTATCTCTTGAGAGGGCACTAGTTTTGATTTCTTTTCATTTACTGTGTACCCTAGGCAAATTAGTAATCTTTTTACAAACGCCAGATGCTGTAGTAGAATATCTTTGTCCTGTGCTTGAATGAGGCAGTCGTCCAAAGATGGGTATATATGAATTCCTCTTTGTCTGCAAAATGCCATTACTGGTGCCAAGCATTTTGTGTAGACCCTGGGCACAGTAGATAAGCCAAAGGGCAGTGCAGAGAATTAGTAGTGCATTGAGCCAGCTATGAATCTGAGGTATCTTCTGCAAGATTGTCTGATTGGGACATGCAGGTATGCCTCTTTGAGGTCCAAAGTTACAACCCAAGCCTTCTTGCCCAGCATGGGCAGAAGCTGCTGTAGAGTCAATATTTTGAATTTTGGGACATCCAGAAAAGTATTTAGAATAGACAGGTCCAAAATTGGTCTCCAGGCGTTGCCCTTTCTTGGTACTAAGAAAAGTCTTGAGTAAAATCCTTGTCCCTGCTCTTGTTGTGGCACTGGCTGAATAGCCCCCATGTCCATGAGAGATGAAATGAGAAGTTATGTACCTACCATAACGTTCCATGTTAGTTGTCTTCTCTCACCTTCTTTCTTGCTTGATAGGTTCGGAGCCGATCCTCGGCTCCGACTCGGCACTTGCTAAGCTCGAGAGTCACTTTTACCAGCTCGAGGCAGCCCCATATCCCATGATGCAAGGCGGTAAGTATCCAGATCTCGTTTGTACCTATAGGGAAACACACCTAGCACAAAAAACTTTCCACTGAGGAAAGAAAGCAATTAGCCAAAGGAAGGGCTGTAATGGGAACCAGGTAACTAACTGGTGCCTAAAGAAGCAATCTTCCAAACAAAGGAGAACAAGGTCTGTCCAGGCAAGGGGGTAGGAGGGAGGGTCGCAAGAAAGAAGGCGAGAGAAGACAACTAACATGGAACGTTATGGTAGGTACATAACTTCTCAATGTTAAGTTGTCAATCTCGCCTTCATTCTTGCTTGATGGGACCACGTCCCCTAGCACCTCTATCCTGGGTGGCTCAATGGAACAGACTCTTGAGAACCGTAGAACCAAAACTGGCTCTATCCTGGAGGCCAAATCCAATTTGTAATGAGAAACAAAGGTATGAGGAGTGGCCCAAGTGGCTGCTGCACAAATAGTGTCTAAAGGGAGTCTAGCCTGAAAGGCTGTGGAAGTGGCTAAACTTCTGGTGGAATGCTTTTGGTTTTGAGCACAGCTGTTTGCCCCTGAGCTGACAGATTTCGGAGATGGTGGAAGAAAGCCATCTAGATAAGGTCACTTTGAAACAGGAAGGCCTTTCTTATTTTCAGCATAAGAAAGAAAGAGCTGATCGGATTTCCTGAATTGTTTTGTTCTGTCCAAATAATATCTGAGTTGGCGGTGAACATCAAGATAATGTAATTTTTGTTCCGATCTGTTGGAGTAATTAGGGAAAAATACAGGCAGATCAATAGATTCGTTCAAATTAGTTTTCGAAGCCACCTTAGGCAAAAAGGATGGATTAGTTCTCAAGGATACCCTGTCCTTGTGGAAGACCAAATAAGGGGGACGAACAGAAAGAGCATGAAGTTCTGACACTCTCCTGGCCGAGGTAATAGCGACAAGGAAGAGTGTTTTCCATGAAAGAAACTTCAGTGAACATGAAACAGCTGGCTCAAAGGGAGGAAGAATTAAGGATGTCAGCACTAGATTTAGGTCCCATTGAGGAGGAGGACTCCTGACAGGAGGTTTTAGGAGAAAAATCCCTTTTAGAAAGGCTCTACAAAGCCTGTGGGACATAATGTTGTGATCTGCAAACCCGACATGAAAGTTCGAGATAGCAGCCAACTGAACTTTAACCGTGGAAGATGAAGAGCCCGAGTGAAAGATTTCCGCTAAAAAATCCAAAACTGCATGAACAGGGGCAGTAAAGGGATCTATATTCTTTGATTTTGCCCAACAAGAGAAGCGTTTCCACTTGCTGGTATAAATCCTTCTAGTAGAGGATTTAAGAGAAGCCACTATGATATCCCTAACCAGGTTAGAGATCATATGAAGCCTGGCTAAGGAAGGAAGTCGAGCAACCAAGCTGTGAGGTTGAGAGAAGGAATAGACCGATGCAGGTGACCTGATTGGTGGATCAGAAGGTCTGGCACTGGGTCCAGATGCCACGGCTGCACCAATAGGTGACGATGGAGGAACGGAAACCAAATTTGTCGAGGCCAATAGGGGGCAATGAGAAGCATTTTGGCTCTCAAAACGGTGGCTTTCTGGAGTACTTGTGGAATCCATAGAAAGGGAGGAAAGGCATAAATAAGTCCCTGGGGCCAATCCTGGGTAAGAGCGTCTCTGGGGGGATGGCCTGGCAGTGGGAAGAGAGAGAAGAAGTCTGGGCATTTGCTGTTTTGGGGAGTAGCAAAAAGATCGCAACATGGGTGGCCCCATTCTAGAAAAATCTCCTCCACTATAGATTGTTTGAGAGACCACTCGTGAGGCATGAGAATAGCTCTGCTCAATCTGTCCGCTAAAATGTTGGTTTTCCCAGGGATATGCGTTGCTACCAGAAACCGATGAGAGGAGATCGCCCATTGCCAAAGTCTGAGAGCTTCTCGACACAAGGGGTAGGACTTGGTTCCGCCCTGTTTGTTGATATACCATACTACAGACATGTTGTCCGTGTGAACTGCAATTGTTCCCAAGGGAAGAAAGTCGTTGAGGGCTTGCAACGTTAAAAGCACTGCTCTCATCTCTAGGACATTTATGTGCAGGTGGTATTCGAACGGTTGCCACGTCCCATGAACCATCCTGCCCTGATAATGACCCGCCCACCCGATCAGGGAGGCATCCGTAGTGACTGTGGCTACTGGGGCCGGGGATACAAAGGGTCTGCCCTGATGAATCTGGGGAGAAGAAATCCACCAGGATAGGTGGTTTTTGCAAGCTTGTGTCACCAGGATTTGGTGACGCATGGGAAGTTGTTGGTAAGACCACTGGGTGAACAACATCCATTGAAGAAGACGCATGTAGAAGCGGGCCAAGGGAAGAAAGGTAATGGCCGCTGCCATGAGGCCCAACACTTTCAGGACCAGTTTGGCTTGTACCTTTTTGCTGGCAAGGATGATCCGCACGTGACTTTGGATATCTGAAATTCTTTGGTCTGTGAGGGTTGCTGACATCCGAACAGTGTCTAAATTTGCGCCTATGAAAGTAATAGACTGGCAGGGCAACAAGGAGGATTTTTCGTAGTTGATCGAAATTCCTAACCGAGTGCAGAGATTTAGGGTGTAATCCCTGGCTTGGAGAAGTTGATGCCTGGTGGTGGCTGAAAGGAGCCAGTCGTCGAGATACGGAAACACCTGGAATCCTTGACGTCTCAGGTGAGCCATGACTACTGCCATACATTTGGTGAACACTCTGGGGGCTGTAGTGAGACCAAAGGGCAGGGCTCTGAATTGAAAATGACTGGACCCCAGCCGAAAACGGATAAACCTTCTGGAGCGTCTGTGAATTTTTATGTGATAGTACGCATCCTGAAGGTCTATTGAGCACATCCAGTTGTCTTTGCCCAGGAAGGGCAAAATTGATTGAAGTGTGACCATTCGAATCTCGTCTTTTCACAGACTTGTTGAGTCTGCTGAGATCCAATATTGGTCTCCAATCTCACGTCTTTTTGGGGACCAAAAAGAACCTTGAGTAGATTCCGGGCTCTGAATGGTCTGTTGTAACTGGCTGAATGGCCCTTTTGTGTAGAAGCTTTGATACTTCTAACTTTGCGATTTCCCTTAGACCGGGTGGCACATCTGGAAGGGAATTTTGTGTTTGAAGGGACTTTCCTCAAAAGGAATTTTGTAACCCTCGGATATGATCGACTGTACCCATCTGTCTTGTGAGAGGGAAAGCCAGGCTTGTGGGTACAGTGATAATCTTCCCCCGACTGCCTCCAAGGATGAACAGTCGGGCAACACCTCAGGGATGCTGGAAGGGCTTGTCAGAGAGAGACTCTCTGCTTCCCTGGTTTTGTGGACCCCCTCTGCCTCTAGGGCGGCATCTGTTATTATTACCCCCTCTGCCTCTAGTGGTAAACTGACCACGTGTATCCGGCGTGACTCCTTGGGATTTGCGGAACCACATCTTTCCACCCTTCTGTCCTTTGGGGTAAGGTCTAGAAGGGGTGGAAAAACGGACTCCTATGGCAGAAAGAGTCTTGCCGTCCTGCTCACACCTGGTCAATGTATCCTTCACTTGAGGACCAAACAAAGTTGACCCATCAAAGGGAGAGTTTGTGAAGGACGCCTTGAAGGGATCAGCAAAATTACAGAGCCGCATCCAGGATTGACGTCTCAGAGCCACTCCTGTGCCTGCGGCTCTACTCCCTCCATCTGCTGCATACGAAATCAGCCGCATGGAGGAGTTGGTTATGGAGTTAAGGATTCCTAGCTGAGAAGCAATCTTGTCTTGTGCCCCCGGAGCTGTAGGATCCTGTACTACTTCACCTAGTTCCTTAAGGATGTCCCTTTGGAGTCTGGTGAAGTGACACAAATAGTTCAGCGAACGCATGGCAAAGGTCGCTGAAGAAAACATCCGCTTACCATACCTGTCCATGGTCCTGGAATCCTTGTTAGGAGGATGGACTGGTACGGAAGGATCTGCAAGTTCCTTTTTAGTGGCGGCCGCCACCACCCTGGCATCAACCGGGACACCTTTTGTAAGGAATTGCTGTTCGGAAGGGGCTGTAATAAATTTAGAAGGCCTCCTGGGAACTGGCTCTACGGAGTCAGGAGAAGCCCAAGCCTTTCGAGCGATTACCTGCATGAGGGGGTCCAAAAGGCGGAGACACCCAGGAGGTGGAGGGTCGAGAACCAAATGCCTCTAGGTATACCGACTCATCATCGGAGGGATTTATGGTGGGCCAGTTTCCCCTCTGTTTCAGGAGTTCTAGGATGTCTGAAAAGGAGACATCCTCAGAGGGGGATCTTGGGGACCCCTCCGACTCATCTAAGTCGGTATCCGAAGTAATAGTCTCAGGGGAGTCTAGGTGCTTCCTCTTACAAGTCCTCTTGCGCGGAGGATCTCCTGATGGATCAGGAGAATCCTCGGAAGAGGGGGTTCCTCCCAGTGGGGAAACCTGAGGTGGTGGATCTCTCAGTCCAGGAGCAAGAGAGCGGGAAGAGACATCAACAGGCACCGTAGAGGGAGGAGCTAAAGGAATAGACTGCTGACTGAGCCCAGGGGCCAGCACACTCCTCATCACCCCGAAGGCTCCCCTCCCAGGGAGATCCGAGAGAACCCGTTCCGAAGAAACTGGGACTCCTGGGCCCACCGAAAGGGAAGGCTCCGAGGAAGATGTCGGAGCCGAGCTCACCAAGGCCAGCCCAAGGGAAGAGCGGGTCGGACAAGGGTCCGATGCCACTCACCCCCTCAGAGCAGACCAGGGAAGCCCGGCCACCGAATCCCTCCAAGGAAGGTCTCGAGGAGGAGATGAGTAGATGCTGAAGGCGCAGAAGGGGGGGGGGGTATCTGGCCCTCAGCCATAGCAGTAACTATTCCTGTAGACTCCAGCTCCAAACTCTGGGGTAGAGTTGAAGGAAAAATTTGAAGAGGGTGTGGACTAATAGTCGTCTGTTGAGACGGACTATGAAGCATTTGGGCTAGTGCCTGTGATTTTAACAATCTGCTTACCACTCTCTCTAAATCATGGTCTGACAACCTGGAAGACCTAGATGATCGGCTCCGATGGCTCCACTCCGAAAGAAGAGGTGAGGCCGGAGCCGACAGTATCGGTTCCAAAGAGGGAGACCTGGACCTCTGAGCCACATGGTGGTCGGAGCCAGTCGGAGCCGACACCAAAGTGACAGTAACAGTATCGGCACCAATAGCCATCGGTGCCGAGGATTTAGCCAAGTTAGGATCGGCTCCAGCCAGAGCCGATCTCGACTCCGAAGGAGTCGGAGCCAAGGCCGGAGGCTTAGAAACTGAAGCCTGGACTTTGGTAGTCCTAGAAGGCTTGACCGGAGCCGATTTTGCCGGGGAGCCCTCCGGTTTAAGGAGACCCCTTAAAATAAGTTTGTTTCTCCTTTCCTGCAGGACTCTCTGGCTAAAAGAATGACAAATTGCACAGGAGTCCTGCAGGTGGAGAGGTCCCAGGCAGTATAAACAAGAAGTGTGACCGTCTGTCAGAGACATCTTCTGACAGCACGAGTCACACTTCTTGAAGCCTGAGACCCTCTGTTCTTTAGACATAGTGCTTTCAAACAACAGTACACACACAGTCCCGAATCAGACAAGTAAAATTAAGTATGAGAAGTAAACTCTCACACACACACACCCTAACAGGGGGGGGATGGGAGGGAATAAAGGCCTGTCTAAAAAGGTAAAGAAGGAAAAATAAAGTTAGTCAGAAAAGGCCTCACAATGTATCTAAGAAAGATAGAATTCTAAGGAAAAGAGAAAATTTTCTGATTGGGGGCTAAAGGTTAGTAATAATAAACACTTACCAGGAGCTGGTAAAAGGAGGACCTCATCAGCGAAGCGGCAAACGAGATCTGGGTACTTACCGCCTTGCATCATGGGATATGGGGCTGCCTCGAGCTGGTAAAAGTGACTCTCGAGCTTAGCAAGTGCCGAGTCGGAGCCGAGGATCGGCTCCGAATCCATCAAGCAAGAATGAAGGTGAGATTGACAACTTAACATCTTGTTTTTGTGCCTCTTGCCATTAATTGCATGGCAGGTCTGGCATGCCTTTTGCCTTTGGAAGGGTGTGAAAGTGAAACCTGTAGCCCTGAGAGACTGTATTTAAGACCCATTTGTCCTGGGTGATCTTGTGCCAGTTTTGTGGAAAAAGTGCTAGCTTTCCCCCTAAGGGTGCTGCCAAAAAATAAGTACTTGGCATTGGCAGAGGGAAGTCATTGGGACTGTTTTCTATAAGGCTGTGATTTGTCTTCTCTGCTTTTGGAGGTAGGAGCACCCCATTGTTTGGGCCTGTATGAGCCCTGGGGCTGTTGCCTGCCTCTAGGGCATCTGAATCTGCCTCTTTGTGGTCTGTCTGACACTGGAAAGGACCAATTCTGAGAGGGCCAGTTCCTGCTAAATCTGAGTGGCTGTACCTGTAAGAAATCTTTTACTGTCTGCATAGATTTTGCCTTATCCTCCATTTTCTTTAACACCTCCTCTGCCTTAACACCAAACAAAGTATCATGCTGTAATGGAGCATCCAATAATTTTGCTTTAACATGATCAGGCAGATTCTGTTCCTTTAACCAAGCATGCCTTCTAATAACAGAACCTGTAACAGCGGCCCTGCACGAGGCCTCCAGTGAATCATAGCCACATTGCAAAGTGTTTTCCCACTTGTTCAGCTGCATGCAATAAATCCTGCAAATCTTTGTTCTCAGTAGTCAGGATTTGCCAACATTTTTTGTTTTAACAAAGACATTAAGTATTGCTGATATCTGAGCATATGAAACTGACAATTTAAAGCCCTTACAGCCAAGGTAGCAGAAGTGTAAACTTTTTTCCCCCATCTGTCCAAAGCCCTAGAATCTCTGTCTGAGGGGACACGGTTTTTGGCAGAAACAGCCTTGACTCCTTTGGGACCCTGTGAGATAGTTTCTGGGTCAGCAGCAGGGTTTTTGTAAAGAAATTTATGGGTGTCTGGAACCATGTAGTATCTGTCTGGCTTAACAGGGGCAGGAGGTAAAGAGTCTGGAGACAGGCCGGACTCTGAGAAAACATCATCCACTATATCTAGAACAGGGGGAATTGCAAGAGGTCTGTGCTGAGGAAGCAAAAGAAAGTCTCTAAGTCTTTTCTTAGATTTGGAATAATCCTGGCTCTCCCAATGGAAATGCTCTCTCATGGTATGTAGGGTTTCCCCAAAAGAATAGTCCTCAGGAGGAGAAGCTGAAGGAATAGAATCTTCCACATCAGAATCCTCATAGGGAGGAACAGAATATCCCTGATCAGAAGAGGAATCAGAGGAAATGGAAACCTGATCAGAGTAGTCATATTCAGTGTCTTGCCTAGGCCTCTTATCAGGAGGGGGATGGGAACCCCTGATCAGAGTAATAAGGTCTTCGGCCATTTTGAGCATCTGTTTCTTAGGCATAGAAGCCTGTCCTGGAGAATGCTGTACTGGTTTCCTTGTCTTTAAAACTGTTTTAGACTTTGTCTTGGATGCTGAAGTAGGCTTTATATAAAGTTGTGTAGGTCTGAAGACACCCTCAGAAGCCGATGCCTGCTCAGCGGCTCTGGACCCATCTGAGGGATTAATTTCCGAAGGGCCAATACCTTGAGTATCCAGAGGCCTAGCTGTCTCCACGTGGGGGTCGGAGGCGGCCTGTGGCTCTGAGGTAGCGGGAGTCAGGGGCTGCAAAAGTGCCTCACTGAGCACCGGCGACTGGCCTAGAAGAGGCTTCGTCGTCGGTTTTGGTCCTCGGATGCTTATCCTTGTCTTTATCCTTGCGTTTTTTATGAATTCTAGTCGACGGTTGTTCCGATGACATTATATAGTTAAACCTTCTGCCAAAATAATGAAAAGCAAAATCGTACCTAAGCTTAATAGTGCGTTGGTTAAATCTAGCACAAAACCGACAACTAGCAATGTCGCGGTCAGGGCCTAGGCAAGGAATACAGTAAGAGTGGAAATCCTTATGAGGTATTTACTTCCCACAAGAAATACAATTGTTAACTTTTTTTGACATCGGTCTGGAGCAAGAAAAAAGTTTCCCCAATGGGGTACTTAGCTTTATTGAAGACTTCGGATCTGAAATTAGTTTTCGAAAATCTCAGGAGTCAGCCGACTGGCACTTGCGAACTGCTTATGCTTCGGGCACCGCGCGGCAAGAAAGACTGAAGAAAATGGCGTCGGTTGCATCTTTTATACCCCTGGCAAACTGACGTCAGGGAAGAGGTGACCGCAACCGACGCCGGACCAGGACTTTGGAATTCAGACCGACTGCGGGTATCCTGCCAGCAGGATCACCTAAGTGTAATGACTGCAACAGTGAAACACGATGAACATCAGCAACGGTCATCCCTCTGTACAAAGGTGGGCCATTTACAGAGCCTGGAAACTACAGACCCATAAATCTCATTAGTCTTATACGTAAAGCCACTGAAAAAATTATCATGGAAATGATCAATAGTGACACCGTAAACTTCCAGACACTGGACCCAACCCAGTTTGGTTTAGTCAAAGGCAGATCATGCCTACACAACTTGGTAGACTTCTTTGAGAAGGTCACCAAAGCAATGGATGAGGGCAAAATGGTTCACATTGCCTACCTTGACCTCACCAAGGCATTTGACACAAAACTCCACTTGGGCACTGTTGACAAACTCAAGAGGTTAGGTACAAATCCATACGTCACCCGGTGGATAGCCAACTGGCTCACAAACAGGACCCAGGAAGTTAGAATTGGGGAGTCCATCTCTACAAAGGGGCCAATCACAAGTGGAGTTCCTCAGGGATTAGTCCTTAGACTGCTTCTTTTTGGCATTTACTTCTCTGAAGTCAAGGCCAATGTCAGTGGTCTCTGGCTGATTAAATTTGCAGATGAATGCAAATTAGGAGCTGTCACTGAATCCCACACTAACACAAATGTTCTCCAGGAGGGTCTGACACAGACAAACAACCGGTGTCAGAGCCATGGACTAAAGCTAAATACCAAGAAATGCATAACAGTATCCTTTAGGAAGTCATCCACCCCTGGTAACTATCATACTGACAACACACCCCCTACAGTTGCCCCAGTAGTCAGGGACTTAGGGACAGACATAGATACTAATGTAGCCTTTGGCCATCACGTGTCTACAGTAGTGAAGAAATCATTCTACATTGTGCAACTTAAAAACAAAGGTATGGCATCTAAGTCCAAGGAAGTCATTGTTCTACTGTATTCAGCATTCATCAGATCTATCATCGAGTACAATGCCCCCTTTGGTATGTATCTATCCAGACATATCCAACAACTGGAATGTCCACAGAGGTTCCTCACTAGAAGAATACAGGGCTTAAGTAAAATATCTGCTGCAGACTGCCTCAAGGCTCTATCCTTGTATTCTGTCTCCTACAGGCTTTTGAAGGGAGCTCTAAGCCTGTCATACAGTGCACTGTCAGACCCCACTCTGATGGACCTCCTGCATATCCGCAAAACATACAGCACCAGAATTACCCATTCTAAAGACTTAAACCTTGCCTGTGATATAAACAGGACCATGCATCCCAAAGATTGCCCTGTCTCTGGAACAGGCTCCCCATCCATGTGAAGCAGAGTTCCTCCATAACCCAATTCAAGTGCAACTTGGACAATATGAATGGAAACAGGAAATTCATGTCTCTAATGGACATAGGCAACTTATAGATGGTTCATCTCCCAGACCCCAGCTTGTAAATGTTTCATCTCCCAAGCCCCTGTTACACTTATCAAGGGTATCATAACTTGTCAGAGATTTGGGATACACGGCTAAGCTTAAAAGGGCCCTTGTGGTCATTAGACTAGTGAACACCCACAAAGCTATGAACAGACTTAAATGATGGTGGCTTTCTGAATAAAATGTTGAACACAGCTCTCTCAGTGAAAAAACTGAAAAAATGTTTTAAAAAAGCCTTTAAAAGTTATAAATTTGGGTACAATTCAATTACTGGCTAGCTTCAAAGCCAGCAAAGAAGAAAACTGGAGAAAGTAAGCAAAAATCAAATAAAGAAAAAAAAACTCTGGTTAGGAATAACTTCACAGCTGCTTGGCAAAAAGCATCTCAAGTTGCAGTTTTAGAACAGGAAATGGTTTCCAGTAATTCAGAGCATAAAATAAATCCAGCGTAGTCGGATGTGTTTAAAAATAACTGAGACACTTGACGAATATATAAAGTCAATAGACCAAAGGTTTGGAAAAAGTTTTAATCTACCATCCAGATGAGCTAATGAAACAGCAAAGAGAGACTGAAATGAAGCAAAAAAGTACAGTTTTGTACCTACCATAAATGTAGATGTCCGAGAGGTATGCATCTGCAGTCCTAACAAATGGGTTGTCCTGGCCTCAGGCAGCCCTTCGGTCGGCCGGATTCCAAAGTCTGGGTCTGGCCTCGGCTGATGTCGCACTTCACCCGACGCCATAGCTGCAGTTCAGCGGGTATAAAGGCATCAGCCGACGCCATTTTCCTCAGTGTTTCTTGCCCCAGATGCCAGGTGCCCTCTAGGAAGGCTAAATTTGGATAAATGCAAATGTTTCCAAACAATAGAGAGCAAATAGAAATAAACATGTATATACATATATACAAACAAATACAACATAATAGATTCCCCCAGCTAGCTACAAGATGGGCAAATACCCTAGGAGTACCACAGAGGGAAGGAGGTGGGTAATCCTGACTGCAGATGCATACCTCTCGGACATCTACATTTATGGTAGGTACAAAACTGTACTATGTCCTTCAAGGATGCATCTGCAGTCCTAACAAATGGGTAGAATATACCATAGCCAAACTGGGGGAGGAGGCACTAAGGAGGCACTAAGAGTTTATGGTGTAGTTAAGATCCCTTGCAAAACAGCAGTGGCAAAACCTGCTCGGGATCTGGAGTATAAAGGTAGATTATAATGCTTGGCAAATGTATGCACAGAGCTCCAAGTAGCAGCTTCTAAAATGTCTTTGGTAGCCACTCCTCGTAAGAAAGCTGTAGTAGTGGCTGTAGCCCTTGTGGAGTGAGGTCTGATGTTTTCTGGAGTTGCCTTTCCATGAAAAGAGTAACAAAATCTAATGCAATTTCCTATCCATTTTGAGATTGTTTGTTTTGAAATTGCTTTTCCTTTCATTCCTGTTGCATATGCTACCAGAAGCTGGTCAGTTTTTCTATTGTTCTTGGTTCTGTCCAGGTAGTAGCGCAATTGTCTGTGTACATCCAAGGTATGCAGCAATCTTTCCCCTGTTCTGTGGGTTGGGGAAGAATGTTGGTAGGTGTATTGCTTGGTTTAATGATACCCTGGAGACCACCTTTGGCATAAAGTTAGGATTAGTTCTCATGGACACTCTATCCTGATGGAAGATAAGGAAGGGCTGTACTGCCATTAATGCCTGTAATTCAGAAACCCTTCTAGCTGAAGTGATTGCAAGCAGGAATGCAGTCTTCCAAGATAAGTACTGTAATTCTGCTGTTGCTGCTGGTTCAAAAGGGGGAAGTGTCAACTTTTCTAACACAAAGTTCAAGTCCCATGTAGGCAATGGTGGTTTCCTTGGTGGCTTTACATTTTTAATTCCTCTGAGGAACTGCCTGAGTAGAGGTTGAGAAAAGACTGGAGGATCCATGTTGTATTCTGATGAAATTGCTGATGCATGAATCTTATTGGAGGAGTAAGACAGACCATTGTGGAAAAGCTCTGCTAAGTATTCCAGGATGTTAGCTATGCTTGCCACTGATGTATCTACTCCTTTTGTTGCACTCCAAATGAGATATCTTTTCCATTTTGCTGAATAAGTTTTCTTTGTTGAGGGTCTGCAAGCCTCCAAGATAATGTCTTTAACCCTTTGAGATAAATCTGGGTTATTTTTCCTTATGTAATGTTCCAAGCAGCTAGCTGCAGTGTTTTCAAGTTTGGATGCAGGATTTTGAAGTTGTTCTGTGTTAGCAGTAGAGGTAGTAGGGGAGGCCATGCGTGCTCGGGACATACTCCTCAGTAGCGGGTACCAATGTTGCCTCGGCCAATCTGGAGCTATCAAGATGATCCTCGGGTGATCTTCTTTGATCTTCAGTAGCACTTTGTGCATCAAAGGAAGAGGTGGGAATGCATATGCTGTCAGGTTTTCCCAACTGAAGGATAGGGAGTCCACCTTCCAAGCAAGTGGGTGGTATGTCCTTGTGCAGAATTTTTTCAATTGGTGGTTGTGTGGGGATGCGAACAGGTCTATTTCTGGCAGTCCCCATTTCCTTGTGATGGTTTTGAAGATGTCTGGATGCAGCATCCATTCGTGGGCATCCGTGGTGGTTCTGCTTAAGATGTCTGCTAGAATATTTTCTTTTCCTGGCACAAATATGGCTTGGAGCTGAATGTTGAGGCTCAGGGCTACATTCCAGAGGTCCATTGCCATCCGGCATAGAGGATATGAATGTGTGCCTCCCTGTTTGTTGATATACCACATTACTGTGGTGTTGTCCATCCTTATCAGTAAATGACCCTGTTGAAGAAATGGTCTGAATGTCTGAATTGCCTGTTTTACTGCCAGCATCTCTTTTTGATTTATGTGTAGATTCATCTGGTCTTGAGTCCATAAGCCTTGTATGCACTTGTCCACCATGTGTGCCCCCCAACCGAGGTCTGAGGCGTCCGTGGTGATAGTCTGGCTTGGGTGAGGCCTGTGGAAGGGCAGTCCTTTGTTCAGTTGACAGGCCTGGGCCCACCACTGTAATTCTTGCTTCAGGCATGGAATTATTGGAATTTGGGTTTCTAGGCTGTGCTTGTGCTGAGACCATAAATTCCTCAGGTACCATTGCAACTTCCTCATATGTAGTCTGGCATGTGGAATTAATATTATGCAGGATGCCATGTAACCCAGGGCTTGCAGAATTTTCCTTGCTGTAAGCTGGTTCTGCGTTGTTAATGCCATGAAGTAGAGTGGTAGCTGCTTCTGTTTTTCTGTTGTGAGGAATGCCATCTAGTTTGATGTGTCCAGTTCTGCACCCAGGAAGGTTATCCTTTGGGATGGTATCAGCCTTGACTTTTTTGTGTTGACTGTGTATCCCAGGGCTTGCAGCAGGTGAATAACCTTTTTCAAATCTTTTGTTAATTTGTCTTTGCTGTCCGCTTGTAACAGGCAGTTGTCCAGGTATGGATAAATTTGAATTCCCTGAAGCCTGCAATGAGCAATTACTGATGCCAGGCATTTCGTGAATACTCTGGGTGCAGTAGATAAGCCAAAAGGCAAGGCTGAGAATTGATAATGCTCTGATCCTGCAAGAAATCTGAGGTATCTTCTGCAATTTGGTCGTATGGGGACGTGCAGGTATGCCTCCTTGAGATCCAGAGTCACCAGCCAAGACTCCTTGCCCAGCATGGGAAGAAGTTGCTGTAGGGTCAGCATTTTGAATTTTGGAACAATGAGATATGTGTTTAGAGCGGACAGGTCGAGGATAGGTCTCCATTGGTTTTCCTTTCTTGGTACTAGGAAAAGCCTTGAATAAAATCCTTGTCCTTGTTCCATAGCCGTACCTTTTCTATAGCTCTCATCCTTAGTAAGTGGTCTATTTGCTGTAGAGCGTTTGTCCTTTGGTTTGGAGGTAGGTTTGGCATTCCTCTCTTCCTTGGAAGAGTATGGAAGTGAAACCTGTAGCCTTTGTCTATTGTCTGTAAAATCCATTTGTCTCCTGTAATGTAATGCCAATTTACTGAAAATAAGGCTAATTTTCCGCCTAAGGGTGCTGCCAGTTGTTCCCTGGTAGGCGGTTTCAGAGCCAAGTCACTGTGATTGTCCTGTAGAAGTGGTAGTGGCTGGGTCTGTGGCAGTAGTCCTCTGGCTGTTAGGCTGCCACTGACGTCCCCTGTAGGCACCTCTGGATTGACCTCTGCCTCTAGGGCGTCTATTTCTACTTCTCTGTGCTCTGGTGGTGTCTGGAAAGGACCAATTCTTGGAAGGCCAGTTCCTACTAAACCTCGGAGGCTGGACCTGTAAGAAATCCTTGACTGTCTGGACAGATTTAGCTTTTTCTTCCACCTTCTTCAACACTTGCTGTGCAGGGGAACCAAACAAACTGTGCTTTTCCATGGGAGCATCTAGAAGCTTTGACTTTACATGGTCTGGTAAGGATTGCTCTTTTAACCATGCATGCCTTCTGATCACTGTACCAGTCATAGCTGATCTAAAGGAAGCCTCCAGTGCATCATAGCCGCATTTTAAGGAATGATTACTGACCTGCTGAGTGTTATGCACCAAATCCTGAAGGGACTTACGATCTAAAGGTTCAGGCGAGGACAGTTTTTTAGTGAGCTGATCTAACAGAAATTCCTGATACTGAATCATGTGGAATTGATAGTTTAAGGCCCTAGCCGAAAGAGTAGCAGAAGTATAAACTTTTTTACCCCATCTCTCCAATGCCCTAGATTCTCTTTCAGACGGGAGGGGGTTTTTGGCAGAGGCAGCTGCTACAGCTTTGGGGCCCTGTGAAATAGTTTCAGGATCTGCAATAGGAGCCTTATACAAATGATAATGTGTGTCCGGAACCCTGTAGAATCTGTCGGGCTTAGCAGGGGCCGGAGGCAGTGAGTCAGGGGCAGTACAAGCATCATTAAATGCATCATCCACAACTGTAAGTACTGGAGGAATAGCTAAAGGCCTATGCTGTGGTAGATGTAAAAAGGTCCTAAGCCTTTTCCTAGAGTCTGAAAAATCCTGGCCCTGCCATTGAAATTGTTCCCTCATAGCATGTAAGGTTTCCCCAAAAGAAAATTCCTCAGGAGGAGAGGCAGAAGGTATGGAATCCTCTGCATCAGAGTCCTCATAAGGAGAATAAGGGCCCTCTGGAGGATTTGTATTTTCTGAATCATCAGAGGAATAATCTGAAGAAACTGGCTCAGGGGGCTCTGCTCTAAGCCTCTTCTCTGGAGGTGGGTGAGAGGCCCTGTCAGGGTGAGACTGGGTTCCCCTGATCAAAGAAATGAGATCCTCTGCTAGACTAGACAAGCTGCTACGTCGTGGTCTGGGCCTAAACAAGGTAGGCAGTAAGAGTGGAAATCTTTATGAGGTATTTGTTCCCCACAAGTTAAACAGTTATTCACTTTTTCTGACATCGACTGAGGCAAGAAAGAGCCCCCAACGGGGTACTTAGCTTTTTAGAAGTCTTCGGTAGTAGCAATCTCTGGTTCTGACCGACCGGCACTTGCGAACATTTTCTGCTTCGGGCGCCACGCGGCAAGAAAGACTGAGGAAAATGGCGTCGGCTGATGCCTTTATACCCGCTGAACTGCAGCTATGACGTTGGGTGAAGTGCGACATCAGCCGAGGTCAGACCCAGACTTTGGAATCCGGCTGACCGAAGGGCTGCCTGAGGCCAGGACAACCCATTTGTTAGGACTGCAGATGCATCCTTGAAGGACATCTGGATGAGCATGAGGCTTCTTGAGAAGAATGATTAAAAAAGTTGAGCTAGAAGGCACAGCATGCACAGAAAACCTGAGATTCTGTGTTACGCTAGAGAACTGGGGAGGAACCGATTGCATTAACTCTATGAAAGTATAAATAAGCAACTAGACTGGTGCTCCAAATTAGTATTTGTTAACTGAAAGGGCATATTGTGTGCATGCTCAAAATCAAGCCACCAGATAACACACAAACCATACATTAGTAAAGATGTAATAATACCAGCAGAAAGAGCTGCTCCTGACAAAACTGTGGCAGAAGGGAAAAGTACTAAAAATTGGCAACAAGAGTATGAAAAATGACCAGAGTGTTTGTGGGCTATACTCCAGGTAGAGCAGTAGCAGACCTTTTATGGCAAATCAGGTAGATGACAAGAGACAGGCATGAGTTTCCAGATGTTATATTCAGCTCCCTTGAATACATTCAAAGTCAGTTTTGGATGCAGGATGGGCTATGGAAAAAGTGAAGCAATTTTAGCCAACAAACAGAGTCAGCAAGCAAGAGAGGACTCTACTTTTCAATCTTCTGAAAATAACAGCGCTCCTACAAGACTTTGCCTCTGAAACATTTTCACAGTTCCAAAGAAAAAAGTTTCAGTGAGAAAAAGGCCTAAACCTCACTAGAAAATCCAGGTGTACCTTGGACTTGAACCAGACGAATGCTGGGAGAATGAGAGAAACATGAAGATCAACAATAATGTAGATTTACTGAGTAAGTGGAAGAAAATAAATTAAACATTGTAAGGCAGACTCCTACAGATCAAGTGGGTTTTACTAGGACTAATCTCAAGGGGCTCCTGGATTCTGACCTTTCCTCCTCCTCCCTGGCTACCTAAGCTTTGGTAATCATCCCACACTGCTTAATCAGATCAGATAATAGTAGCAGAAGTGGAGAACTTAAACTCGTCTTAAGTCAAAACAAAACAAAACAAAAAATAATAATAAAAAATGTATAATTGTACAGCATTACTAAGTATTCGAAAGTAATCCAAGCAAGGCAGGCAGGCAGTCTGTTTCCAGTCAAAAATCCTTTATTAAGTACACAGACAAGCGATCCAAGTAAAACAAAAATAGAGTAATAATTTCCTCACAAGCTTTCTAAATATATATATACTTTTTATCAGGCATGGGAGTGGTTTGTTGTGCTGTAAAACAAAGTGTTATTGGTACACATGCTAAATTCACATCCCTTCCCCATCAGTGTGACACTCGAGCTGGTCCTACCCTACCATTTTAAATCAGTTGTAATTTAAGTGTATATTTTGTTTCCATTATCATACATACATTTTTTATTTTTATCTTTTTCTGGTTCTTTTTTCCACTTTATTCAAAATGATGTGTAATAACAATACTAACTAATTATACAATTATATATATTTTTATAGACAGTTTTTAGGGTTCTTTGTACACAGACCTGAAGAAGTCTAGAAGGACGAAAGCGATCTTTGTTAACAATAGGTTATGAAAATATAAATTGATTTTTACATGCAAAATGTATATGCATATATATTTATATATATTTTTTGATTGCCAAATGAACTAAGGTTGATATATTTCCAGCCATGTAGTATATTGTCGTGGATAAAATCACATACTTAATAATCTACTTAATAATCTGGTTAAATAAGAGGTACCACATCATTATAAATTTTATTTAAAGTACATAAGGGTTATAATGTTATTATGACAGCAACTAAGTAGGGCAGGACCAGCTCGAATGTCACACTGATATGTTCTAGGAGAAAAGGGAAAAAAGGCATGGAATAGAGGGACCCCACTCTTGCAAACACATTAGGTGAAGAGACAAGGACTAAAAATAAATCCACAAAGAAGTAGAAAAGAGATGGGCGTTAATACTATAAAAATGATCTATCTGAATATCTACTGTTTAAATTCACTTAAGACAACTGTACTATGTTACAATTAAGAAGAGATGTAGCAGGACACACACAAGATAAATGCTTCTTTGTAAGCAACCACAGTCACAATAAAAATGCCAAAATAGTACAACGAAGCAACCAAGATATCCCAAATGGTATAAAAACATGTACTTTATTCGATACAAGTGCACACGGTAAGCGCCTTCACTAAATGAGCTTCATCAGACCATATAACACCACAATAAAACAAAGGTCTTTTTACTACAATTCAAAATCTAGTAACCCAATCAAAGCCTAAGAAATTCTTAACTGATATGATGGATTAATTAACTATGCTGCTCCCTTAAAGGAATAACACTAAGAAATACATGAAATATATGTGGCTGAATAGATGAATAACTTTTAGACATCTCTTTATATGTCTGAATAGATGACTAGATGTAAACGTGTACAGACATATGAGCAAATAGTATAGCGCAACACTCATAATGCAATGTCTAAAAACAATATTAAAAAATCAACTATTAATAAATAAAAACATTATATTAACATTGTATAAAAAGAATATATATATTATTAATTTAAAAAATGTGTATATAGGGATGATGAAAAGTACGAGAACAGAAAAATAGGCAAGAGAGGGCTGAAATTTATTGGAGAAACCTGGCACAGGAACCAAGATATCAGGAGACCATAACTCAAGCAGAAAAGGTAATAGAGTGGGATAAGGTCAAGAAGTCATTTGTATTCCAGGCTAGTGACAAGCTAATAAAGGTGTTTAAAAAAATACTGCCAACGACCATAAAGCTGCAATATATTCACCACAATATGCATCCAGGGCTGTTCCATAAGTAACTCGCACTCAAAAAGTACAGTTGTGTACACTTACCATAAATGTAGATGTTCGAGTGTCTTCACTGTTGCAGTCATGACTGTAGGGTTCTCCCCTGCTGGCAGGCAGTCCTCTGTCAGCCAGAATCCCAAAGTCTGGGTCTGGTGTCGGCTGCTCAGCCATGCTCCCTGACGTCAGAGCTCCAGGAGTACAAAGCTGACAGCCGATGCCATGTTCTCCAGTTTTTCTTGCCCCAGATGTCAGGTGTTCCAAAATGAGTAAGATCCCATACCCTTTGCAAATACACCTCAAAAGAAGGGTGAAGAAGGGAACCACACAAAAGAAAAAATAAGAGGGGACAGGAGGGAGGGTAACCCAGACTGCAACAGTGAAGACACTCGAACATCTACATTTATGGTAAGTGTACACAACTGTACTATGCTCATCGTGTTTCACTGTTGCAGTCATGACTGTAGGGTTGAATCCCAAAGCAGAATAAAAGGGAGGTGGTCATAAATTAGAGGGGGCGCTAAAGGCCCTGCAAGACAGCAGAAGCAAAGCCTGCCCTAGACTTAGAGTAGAGAGGTAGATTGTAGTGCTTGGAAAAAGTATGCACTGAACTCCAAGTTGCAGCTTCCAAAATGTCTTTGGTAGGAACTCCCTGAGGAAGGCAGCTGAAGTGGCAGCAGCTCTGGTAGAGTGAGTCCTTATACTCCCTGGGATTTGCTTTCCATGGTGTGAATAGCAAAATCTGATTCCATGAGCAATCCATTTAGAAATGGTCTGTTTTGAAATGGCTTTACCTTGGGAACTTGAAGCATAAGAAACAAACAATTGCTCTGATTTCCTGATGTCCTTGGTTCTGTCCAGGTAAAAACGTAGTTGTCTGTGTACATCCAAGGAATGCAAGATCCTTTCCCCTTATTTTGAGGACTGGGGAAAAAAATTGGCAAGTGAATAGTTTGATTTAAAGCCACTTTGGAAACCACCTTAGGCATGGAAGTAGGATTAGTCCTTAAAGACACCCTGTCTTGATGAAAAATAATATAAGGTTCCACAGCCATGAGAGCTTGCAACTCCGAAACTCTCCTGGCAGAGGTCAGAGCTAACAGGATGGCTGTCTTTCAGGATAAAAACATGATGTCAGAAGTGGCAGCAGGCTCAAAAGGAGGTAAGGTGAGTTTTTCCAAAACATAGCTGAGATCCCAAGCAGGAATGGGAGGAGATCTAGGAGGCCTTAAGTTCTTAGCTCCTCTGAGAAACTGTCTCATGAGCTGATGGGAAAAGATAAGAGGGCCTGTATTATAATGAGCAGAAATAGCAGAAGCATGGATTTTTATGGAAGAGAAAGAGAGACCCTTATGTAAGAGGTCTGTCAGGTAAAGTAAAATCAGAGGAATGTTAGGAATAAGAGGATCTGAATCCTGAGCCTGCATCCAGGAGCAAAATCTTTTCTATTTTCCTGCATAAGATTTTCTAGCGCTAGGACGTCTGGCTTCTAAAATGACATCCATAACCTGCTTGGGTAGGAGAGAATGAATCAAAGACCCTAGATTAACTAGGTCGACAGGCTGAGAGTTTTGACATGGGAGTGCAGAACCTGACCCTGGTGCTGGGACAGAAGGTTCGGAGTCTGTGATAATACCCAAGGGGGCTCCAGACAAAGGTTTTTCAGTGTTGGGTACCAAAACTGTCAAGGCCAATTTGGGGCCAGCAAAATTATCATCTTGGGCTTGTCCTGTTTGATCTTTAATAACACCCGTGGAAGAAGAGGTAGAGGCGGGAAGGCATACCCCAAGAGGTTTCTCCAACTGAATGATAGTGCATCCACTTTCCAAGCTAGTTCGTAGAATGTCCTGGTGCAAGAAATCTGTAGTTGATGACTGAGGTGGGATGCAAAGAGGTCTATGTGAGGACATCCCCAGACTGCTGTAATCATCCTGAATATTTCGGTGTCCAGCATCCATTCGTGTGGATCCGACAGGTTTCTGCTCAGACTGTTTGCCAGGAAGTTTTGCTTCCCTGGTAGAAACTGAGCTTGAAGGTCCAGTTTGCAAGCTAGAGCTGTGTTCCATAGATTCATGGCTAGTCTGCAAAGGGGATAGGAATGAGATCCCCCTTGCTTGTTTATGTACCACATAACTGTGGTGTTGTCTGTCCATATAAGTAGCTCTCCTGGTTGTAGAAGATTCCTGAAAGCCAAAAGAGCATTCTGAACGGCTAACATTTCCTTTAAATTGATATGCAGGAGCTTCTGATCCTTTGTCCAAAGGCCCTGCAGACAGTTGCCCTGAAAATGGGCTCCCCATGCATAATCTGGAGCGTCCGTGGTTAGTATCTGAGTGGCTGTTGGCAGACTGAAGGGTTTTCCTATGTTTAGAGTACATGCCTTGGACCACCAAAGGAATTCCTTTTGAAGACAAGGCAGGACGGTGATCTGTATGTCTAAACTGTGGCAATGCTGAGACCATACACTTTTTAGGTACCACTGTATTTTCCTCATATGTAGTCTTGCATATGGTATGAGAAGGATGCAGGAGGCCATGTAACCCACAGCCTGCAGGAATTTCCTTGCAGATAGCTGAGTTAAAGTTGCCAAGGTTTTGAAAGTTGAAACCAGCTGTAATTGTTTTTTGGATGTCAGAAATGCCATCTAAGTTGTTGTGTTTAGAAGAGCACCCAGAAAAGTTATCTGTTGTGAGGGTGCCAAATTTGACTTTTTTATGTTTACAGTGAATCCCAGGAACTTGAGAAGATTCTGAACAAATTCTAGATGCTGGAGTGAGACATCCTTGCTGTCTGCCTGAATTAGACAATCGTCCAGATAAGGGTAAATTTGAATTCCCTTGAGTCTGCAATAAGCTACTACTGGAGCCAGGCATTTGGTGATGACCCTGGGCGCAGTAGACAATCCAAAGGGCAGCGCAGAGAATTGATAGTGCCTCGATCCAGCCTTGAACCTGAGGTATTTTCTGCATTCCTGCCTGATGGGAATGTGTAAATATGCCTCCTTTAAATCCAAAGTTACCATCCATGCAATTTTGGTCAGCATTGGAAGTAGCTGCTGAAGAGTAAGCATCTTGAATTTTGGTATCTCGAGAAAAGTGTTCAAGACTGACAGATCCAGAATGGGTCTCCATGAATTTTGCTTTCTGGGGACTAGAAAGAGCCTTGCGTAAAATCCTTGTCCCATCTCTGAAAGTGGAACCAGTTCTATGGCTTTCATAGCCAAGAGAGCCTCCACCTGGTTTAAGGCCTCCAACCATTGATGTTTTGGAAGATCTGGCCATCCGCTTGGTCTTGGTAGGGTATGAAAATGGAATTTGTAACCTCTTGAAACCACATCCAGAACCCACTTGTCTTGGGTTATAAGAGTCCAATTTAGGTGAAAAAGAGAAAGTTTTCCTCCGAGAGGGGCTTCCAGGCAAGAAGTTCCTGCAGCCCAACAGAGGGAGCCTGTTTTCTATGAGCTTGTGACCTGTCCTCTCCTCCCCTAGGGGTGGAAGCAGTCCACTGTCTTGGTCTATAAGAGGCTTGCGTTTGAGGCCTTCCTCGGGAGAATCTGTACCTACCCCTCTGAGGCCTGTTTGAATTGGGAAAGGACCAATTTTTTGTAGGCCAATTCCTACTAAATCTGGGTGGCTGTACTTGTAAGAAATCTTAAACCGTTTGCATGGATTTTGCCTTGTCCTCCATCTTCTTTATCACCTCTTCAGCCTTAGGTCCAAACAAAACATTATGCTCAACAGGAGCATCCAATAACTTAGCTTTTACTTGATCTGGCAAGTTTTGTTCCTTTAACCAAGCATGCCTTCTAATGACTGTACCAGAGGCAGCAGCCCTACAAGAAGCCTCCAAGGCATCAAATCCACAGTGTAAACCATGCTTCCCAACTTGTTCAGTGGCATGCATTAAGTCATGTAATTCCTTATCATCTGCACAGGCAGAAATGGAAGTAAGCTTTTGTTTCAAAACAGACAGAATAAATTGCTGGTATTTCAGCATATGAAATTGACAGTTTAAAGCTCTAATAGATAAAGTAGCAGAAGTGTACACTTTTTTGCCCCATCTTTCTAAAGATCTGGAATCCTTCTCAGTGGGAATGGGGTTTTTAGCAGTAGCGGCCTTAACCCCCTTAGGACCCTGAGAAATGGTTTCAAGATCAGCAGTAGGATTCTTGTATAAATACTGGTGGGAATCAGGAACCCTATAATATCTATCTGGCTTAACAGGAGCTGGAGGAAAAGAGTCCGGAGTTAAGTTAGACTCCAAAAAAGCATCATCCACAATATCCAAAATAGGAGGGATAGCCAGGGGTCTATGCTGGGGAAGAAGAAGAAAATCCCTAAGTCTTTTCTTAGATTCCGAGTACTCCTGTACTTCCCAGTGAAAATGTTCCCTCATTTCATGTAAAGTTTCCCCAAAAGAAAAATCCTCAGGGGGAGAAGCTGAAGGAATGGATTCCTCAGCATCAGAATCCTCATAAGGAGGGAAAGAATATTCCTGGTCAGAAGAAGAAACTGGAGAAACAGAAGCCTGATCAGAGGAGTCATAATACACTTCCTGCCTTGGCCTTTTATCTGGAGGGGGATGTGAACCCCTAATCATAAGTCCTCCGCCATCTTAAGTAACTGTTTCTGAGACTTGGGTGCCGGATCAGAAGAGGCCTGGACTGTAGTCTTTGATTTGGAAGGAGTCTTTGCCTTTGTCTTTGGCTTTGCCTTTATTAGAAGCTGAGTAGGCCTGAAAATCCCTTCGGAAGCCGGTACCTGCACAGCGGCTCTGGACCCATCCGAAGGAGCAACGTCCGAAGGTCCTGCAACAGAAATATTCAAAGGCCTAGTTGGCTCCTCGTGGAAGTCCGTTTCGGCCATCGGTTCCGAAATGGCCAACGACAGGGGCTGCAAAAGCGCCTCACTGATGACGGCCGAACCTGAAGCTGGCTCTGCTTGTACAATATCGTCCGATTTGGACCTCGGAGGCCTGTCTTTATCCTTGCGTCGTTTGTGAACTCTGGTAGCCGGAACCGAATCCGACGACATTTTGTAATTAAAACGCCTACCGAAGTAATGAAATGCAAAATCGTACCTTTGTTTAATCGTACATTGATTGAATCTAGCACAAAACCAACAACTAGCTACGTCGTGGTCAGGGCCTAAGCAAGGAATACAGTAAGAATGAAAATCCTTATGAGGTATTTGCTTCCCACATGAAATACAATTATTAACTTTTTCTGACATCGGTCTGGAGCAAGAAAAAAGTTTCCCCAACGGGGTACTTAGCTTTGAGTAGGAGAAGAAAGTCTTCGGACTGAAGTACGTTTAGAAAAAATTGTCAGGAGTCAGCCGACCGGCAAATGCGAACTGCTATCACTGCACGGCAAGAAAGACTGGAGAACATGGCGTCGGCTGTCAGCTTTGTACTCCTGGCGCTCTGAAGTCAGGGAGCATGGCTGAGCAGCCAATGCCTGACCCAGACTTTGGGATTCTGGCCGACCGAGGACTGCCTGCCGGCAGGGGAGAACCCTACAGTCATGACTGCAACAGTGAAACACGATGAACATCTAAAAAAACAAATTAATGTTGTTCGGCACCATACAAAAGCTCAAGCAGCCTCCTCTTTCTACTCTCATGTTACAATAAACAACCTATAAAACATGCTCTTTCCTTCAAATACCTTGGTGTCAGCTTAAAAATGACACTATGCATCTTCAACAAAGAGGCTAAAATGAATTCCACCCTGTCTGGCTGACAGAAAATCTCATACTTTCTCATCCCTGACAGAAGGCAAGCTAGTGACAAGAATATCCTACAACCTCAATCAAAACACAACCTACCACAGCTCATTAATGCTGTTATGAACAAAACTCAAATATAGTCACATAAAATGTGCCAATTCCTGCTTCTCTCATCTAAGAATGGTCATCATTGTATCACACTCCAGTGGGCTAACTAGCTCGGGTCTAATTTATGCGCTCGAAAGCTGAAAAACCCGAATCCAAATAGCACGACATGTAATGAGTGAACACAGACTGTGAAACTCAAACCCCTGCAAAAATTCACATCATACCTACATATAGCAAGTTCAGAGAAAAATGTTAACCTTTCTAACAAAAACAGCAGTTGCACCTCCTTCAATCACCCACCAATTACATAATGTAATTAACTTTAACTACATTTCACTTCTCCACATTCTGGGAAAAAAATTATTCTTAGCTGAACTACTCTCAAGGCTCGCTTACCCTGCCAGCTTTGTTATTTTTCATCTCATTCATGCATGCTAAATGTGTATATATCCCCTCTCTCAGTAACCAACAATCTTGCTCACTAGTTTTATACTTAAAATATGTACACACAGATGTGCCTCTCACCAGGCTGGATAAGGAGAAAGTCACGGTTAGTTGTCTGTCAGGTGCCAGAATCTGCCAGATCACATGCGCACTCAAGTCTCTCAACAACAGGTACTGTTATGATTCTGTCATAGTCCATTTTGGCATGAATGACTTGAGATGTACCTCTCTGGACTATATGAACACAGGCATGATTGAGCTCGCTGACTATGTGTCCCAGGCAGGTTATGTCCCTAGCCTTAAGCAACATTCTATCGTCACCCAGAATGCCTCAATCTTGATGTTTTAAAAATAGTAACTCTCCATTAAACCTTAACTTTTTAAATAGGTAAAACTCAAGTTACCTACTTTCACATCTAACTTCTCTAGTGCACACTGCAGAGTGCATTCTTTTCAATCTTACCTTTAAGCATCCCTGTGACTAGCACTTTCTCTAATACCTGCTGGAAAGCACTAGGAAGCCTTAAACTCATACAAACACTGAACTCTCCTTGTTAATAAGGAGAAATTAATAGTAGGCACTAAACAGCCTATAATTGCAAAGTACCTTGCTAAGGAAACAGCTCCTGTACTTTACAAAGAAGAATAAAAAAGCCCCAAACCAGGCATGTCCAAGGGTCAGCTTCCGGTGATTTCTCCTGTCCACCTGGTGAATCTGGGCATACTGGGGCAATGCAGCAATTGCCTCATGTTCACAGACAACCCTCTCCTCCTACCACCCAACACTACAACCTGTGAGAGATGCACTTACATAGCCAAAATGGAAGCAAAGCTCTCTCCACCCAAGATTGTGCTAAACAGTCAAGAGGAGAAGGTTAACACCCACACTACACCTCAAGCAACACATAGCCCTTCTAAACCCGCACCACCAACACCCACATATAGCAACACTAAATCCACATATGCAGAGGCCCTTAACTGTAACCTGCCCAAGCAACAAAGACCTCTGAAGCTGAAACGCAAACAAACACCAATCGCAACCAATGCGTCACATAGTTCACAACACCAGTGTGCCATCCAGCAACAGCCCTTAAGGCAAGACAATGTACCTAACACTTTAGTCATAGGTGACTCTATAGTCCGGCACACTGATGTCCCTCTCACCAGGTTGAATAAGGAGAAAATTACAGTCAGTTGCCTGTCGGGTGCCAGGATCCGCCACATAACGCATGCACTCAAGTCACTCCACAACAAGTACAAATATGACTCTGTCATTGTCCATGTTGGAGTGAATGACTTGAAACGTACCTCCCTGGACTACAAGAAAAGAGACATGGAAGAGCTCTCGGATCATGTGGCCCAGGCAGGTATGACCCTAGCCCTGAGTAGCATCCTGCCTTCCTAGAATGATACCACAATATAAGGATAAAATGATTGACTTCAACAATTGGCTAAGCTTATGGTGTCATTCAAAGGGGATTCAGTATCTGTCTGCCTGGGATGACATGATTGACAGACCACGATGCTTTGCCAGAGATGGTCTGCATCTGTCGCCCCTGGGATTCAGGTTACTGGCTAAGGCTCTTGCCACCCCTATAGTGCCTTTTTTAGGCAAACTTCAAAGGACAAAACCACCACCGTAACAGGTACAAGCATGCAAAATCTGAAGGTAATGCTACTCAATGCTAGAAGTCTAAACCTCAAAATGCACTCTCTCGAGGCACTCCTAAAAATGGAGAACATCGATATCTGTGCAGTAACTGAGACCTGGTTCAAGGCTCCAGAGAGCACCCCTGCAATACCAGGCTACAACTCTTACCACACTTTCGGCCACCAAACCAGGACCGAAACACTAAAGGTGGAGGAGTGTCAATATTCACCAAGGATATTCACACCACCAGGCTAGTTGGCCAACACAATGTGTCTGAAATTCTCCAAGTGCAACTAACACTAGGTAAGACTGCAATCCAAATTGTAGGTTGCTACAGATCCCCACCATACCCCAAGATTCTCACTACACCTTTTTAAACATACTGGAAAATATTAAGATAGAACCAAACACCCTAATACTGGGTGATTTTAACTACCCTGCCATTAACTGGGAAAACTACTCATGTCCAAACACCTTTGCGAACGGTTCTTGGAATTCATAAATTCCAACGCCCTGGATCAACTAATCCATAGTCCCACCAGGGCTCCAATATCCTAGACCTGGTCATTACCAACATGGCAAATCAATGCTCCATACCTATGGTCACCCCTCGTTAGTCAGGTCTGACCATAAGCTAATCACCCTTAACATCCACATCCCACCCCACCCCCAGTAAAGAAACCACCATAAAAACTTCTCCAAAGCCAACTTCATGCTACTCAAGTCAGAAGTGACAAACTTCATGACACCCATGCAGACGGGAACTGAAAGTTCAACTGCTGAATCCTACACTAAGGCACTGTACGAGCACATCCACTCATGCATGAATCGTGCCATCCCAAATAGAACCAAAATGCTCTCATCCAAAAAAAGGAAGCCAATCTGGTGGTCCCCTGCCATAAACAAACTTTACAACAAAAGGAAGAAACTTTTGCAGAAAAGAGGAAAATCCCAGGATGCAAAAAACTCCCTTACTAGCCTCAGTAAGAAACTGAGATGCCTCATAAAATCCTCCAAAGCTAGTCATGAAAATAAAATTGCCAAAGACTCCAAAGACAACCACAAAGCATTCTATAACTATGTCAAAAATCTAAATGGCAATGCTCAGATCTGCTCTGAGCTAAAACAGAATGGCAATAAATATACTGATCCAAAGGATATTGCCAATATCCTGGCAGATCGATTCAGTGCCAACTTCACCCCTCTCACCCCTAAATGGCCCATCTCAATACCAGAAGATTGCCAAATTCCAGTAATAACGGGCCACACAGGTACAAACGCACTCTCTACAGCCAAGAATACAGCCTCCGTGGGACCAGATGACATCCCGGCTGTGTACTACATGAACTACAATATGAACTGGCACCTCACCTAAGTGTCATGTTTAATCATAGCCTCACCTCAGGTTTTGTGCCCACTGAGTGGCGCAGAGTTACAGTTATCCCACTCCACAAGGGGATCCACCTTGGATCCCGGAAACTACCGTCCCATCAGTCTGACAAGCCTTATCTGCAAGGCCATGGAGCGTATTATCATGGAACTTATAAACAAAGA
This sequence comes from Protopterus annectens, assembly GCF_019279795.1. NCBI lineage: Eukaryota > Metazoa > Chordata > Ceratodontiformes > Protopteridae > Protopterus > Protopterus annectens. The sequence continues at coordinate 571,438,548 of NC_056744.1, read as the reverse complement.
CATTGGCAACCTTCAAACACTGGACCCCACCCAGTTTGGGTTTGTGAAGGGCCGATCTTGTCTCCTGAACCTGATTGACTTCTTTGAATCAGTCTCCAGAGCCATGGACAAGGGTAAAGTGGTCCACACAGCCTATCTAGACCTTGCCAAGGCCTTTGACACCATCCCCCACTCTGGAATCATAGATAAACTTACTAAGTTGGGTATTAATCCCTATGTCACCCAATGGGTTGCTAAATGGCTTACTGATAGAACCCACACTGTAAAAGTAGCCGACTCCAAATCCAGCTCCAAACAAGTGACAAGTGGAGTACCTCAGGGTTCAGTCCTGGGGCTGCTCTTGTTTGGCATCTACTTCTCTGAAGTACAGGTCAACACTAAGGGACTCTGGCTAACAAAGTTTGCAGATGACTGCAAACTGGGAGCCATTATTGAATCCCCAAATGATGTGGATACTCTACAAAAGGGCCTTAGAGAAACAGATGCTTGGTGCCAGAGCCATGGGCTCAAGCTCAATGCCAAGAAATGTATTGTTATCCCTTTGGGAAAAACACGTATCCATGAATTACCATATAGGTGGCAGTACACTAAACACAGAAAGTGTGATAAGAGACTTAGGGACACAGGTGGACAGTGGTCTCACCTTCGATAACCACATCGCCACAACAGTCAGGAAATCCTTCTATGTGGCACACCTCATCACGAAGGGCTTTTCATCCAGAAAAAGGAGGTCATTGTCCCACTGTACTCATCCCTCATTAGACCCATTATAGAATACAACGCCCCATTTGGTATGTACCTCTCAAGACATCTGCAACAACTGGAAAGGCCTCAGAAATACCTCACTAAAAGAATCACAGGCCTAAAGCAGATGCCCTCGCTGACCGCCTTAAAAACTCCAGCTATACTCTGTTGCATATCGTCTACTCAGAGGCGATCTCTGCTTAACATACAAGGCCATGTCAAACCCAGAGCTGTTGGACATGCTACACTTAAAGAAATCCCAATCCCTCAGAGCTACACTCTCCAGGGATCTAAACCTTGTCATCACAATAAACAAAACATGCTGGAGGGATAGGTTCCTGACCCAGAGACTCCCCAGACTCTGGAATAGATTGCCCATACATGTCAAGCAGAGTGCCTCTTTGGACCTCTTCAAGAGGAACCTTGACGATTGGATGGGAGAAAGGAAATTCACCCCAGGAATCACGTCAGTCGCCCTGCTAGACAGGGGTCCAGGAAAGTAAATAATGTGGGAAGAAATAGCCAGGGAATTGTTATGGCTAGGCTTGTATAGGCCCTAGGGCTGACAGCCTAGTACCAACCTATGAACCTATGAACCAATACATACAGAAAATTATTGACTTTAACAATTGTCTTAGTTTCTGGTGTTATTCCAGGGGGACCCAGTACCTCACATCCTGGGAAGATATGATTGACAGACCACGATGCTTTGCCAGAGATGGCCTGCATCTATCTCACCTGGGCTTTAAGTTTCTGGAAAAGGCTCTCGCCTCCTCTATAATGCCTTTTTTTAGGTAAAGTGATGAGGTTAAAACTACCAACATAAAAATTTCAACAAAACACAAATTAAAGGACATGCTGCTAAACACTAGGAGTCTAAACATGAAACTGCACTCATTATAAGCATTCCTAACCCTGGAAAATGCTGACATCTGTGCAGTCACTGAAATCTGGTTCAAAGCTGTGGAGAGCACCCCAGCCTTACCTGGTTACTCATCCTATCATACATTCAGACCCCCAAACTGTGGCCAGTAAAGCCAAAGGAGGTGGAGTTTCAATATACATTAAAGACACACACACCTCCAAGCAGGTCAGACAGTACGACGCACAGGAGACACTCCAGGTGCAGTTAACCACTGACAAGACCCCTATTCAAATCATAGCTAGCCCTGCTCAAATCTATCAAGATTCAACCCTTTACCCTCCTGGGTGACTTCAACTTTCCAAACATAGATTGGAAGAACTAATCATGCCAGAACACAAATACCCAGAGATTCCATGATTTTGTCGATACTCACACAAAAGGTGATAATATCTTGGACGTGGTACTAACCAACATGAGGAACCACTGCAGCATCCCTGCAGTATCATCCTCCCTGGTAAGATCCAACCATAAAGTGGTCACTTTCGAAGTCACCATCTCCCCCACCTCCCCTCTAGCTAGGATCAGACATAAAAACTTCTCCAAAGCTACAGCCTCCTGAGGGATGGTATAAACAGCTTCCGAGCCCCTTCCCCCTCTGTTGGAACTGGCACCAATATCCAAAACTACACCAAAGTACTATACAAGCATTTATACAGATGCATGGAATCAGGAATACTCGACAGGACTAAATCATCCTCCGCAAGGAAGAGTAAACCTGTCTGGTGGACATCTGCAATAAATAAACTCTATAACAAGAGGAAAGAAATTGCTGTCCATGACCAAGAAGGAGCAGGGGCCCAACTGGAAGTAATGTCTCCTTAGCCTGAACAAGCAAATAAGAGCAGTAGTGAAATCTTCCAAAGCAAATTTAGAGTCCAAATTGGCCACATCTACTAGACACAATCATATGGCCTTCTTCACATGTCCATAACCTCAAAGGAAGCACCCAAATCTGTTCAAAACTGGTGGTCAAGGCCACCACATACACAAATGCCATAGATATAGCAAACTTGCTGGCTGACAGATTCAGCGAAAACTTTACCCCTCTGTCCCGCATCAGTAAACCAGGACATCCCCAGTACCTGCCTCCTTCTCCTTATAGCTACAGAACATGTCATCACTACTCTCTCAAAGGTAAAAAAATACAGCCTCCTTGGGACCCGATAACATCTTAGGCTGCATCCTACATGAACTCAGGCAGGAACTTGCAGCACCATTAGGCAGCCTACTCAACCAAAGCCTGAGTACTGGCTTCATCCCAGCTGAGTGTAGAACAGCCACTATCATCCCTTTACACAAAGGTGGAGCGCCCACTGATCTGGGAAATTATAGACCCATCAGCCTAACTTGCCTGATCTGCAAGGCCATGGAACAGATTATGATGGACCTCATTAACAAGGACATTGGCAACCTTCAAACACTTGATCCCACACAGTTTGGCTTCATCAAGGGAAAGTCATGTCTGCTAAATTTGGTTGATTTCTTTGAGACAGTCACCAAAGCCATGGATGAGGGGAAGACGGTGCATACTGCCTACCTTGACCTGGCCAAAGCCTTTGACACTATTACCAACGCAGGCATAATAGATAAACTTTCTCAAATAGGCATCAATCCATATGTTACCAAACAGGTAGCAAACAGGCTCACTGATAAAACCCACCTAGTCAAAATAGGGGAAGCCACCTCAAGCAGTAGACCCGTAACAAGCAGCGTTCCCCAGGGTTCATTCTTGGGGCCTCTGTTATTTGGGATATACTTTTCTGAGGTGCAGGCCAAAACCAGTGAGTTATGGCTGACAAAGTTTGCAGATGATTGCAAGCTGGGTGCTGTCATCAATTCCCCTAGTGGTGTGGACATCCTCCAAGAGGGACTCCCTCAGACAAATGACTGGTGCCAGAAACATGGCCTCAAGCTGAATACCAAAAAATGCATCATCATCTCCTTTGGGGAGGGTGACGTCCACACAAATTATCACATTAATAACAATGTCCTAAGCACGCAATCAGTCATGAGGGATTTGGGCACCCAAGTTGACAGCAACCTGACGTTTATCCACCATGTTGCTTACGTTGTACGGAAAGCCTCCTACATGGCCCATCTCATAAGTAAGGGTATCTCATCCAGGGACAAGGAGGTCATAACATCCCTGTATTCTTCCCTTATAAGGCCCATTATTGAGTACAACGCCCCTTTTGGCATGTACCTCACAAAGCACATGCAGCAGCTGGAGAGACCACAGAGGTTCCTCACCAGGAGAATCCAGGGCCTCAAACATCTACCATACACAGATAAGCTAAAAGTCCTATCCCTCTACTCAGTTTCATACAGACTCCTCAGAGGTGATTTATGTCTGCCATACAAGACAATCACGGACCCAACCTTGATGGCACTGTTGTATATATGCAAGTCAAACTCCACTCAAGTAACCTGCATGCGCGACCTCAACCTGGTCTGTAACATCAACAAGACTTGCAGGTGGGACAGATTTGTGTCCCAGAGATTTCCCCATCTATGGAATAGACTCCCTCTCCACATCAAGCAGAGTACCTCTTTACCCCTTTTTAAGCGCAAACTGGATAACTGGATGGGAAACAGAAAATATACCTCTGGGATTCCACCCATGTCCCTGTTGGGCAAGGGCATCAGGTGCCGATTTGTCTAAACATGGGCTAAACACTTGGCTAGGCTTATAAGGGCCTCAGGCCCAATAGCCTAGTAACCTCCTATGATATACAATTCATAACTGTATGTTGCCTATATTGTACTGCAGTACTATGAAATCCATGAACTGTTTTTTTTTTCTTTTCTAAAGGTAGGAATCTTTCTTACTGTTTCACTGCTTTGCTTCTTGCTTTTACTCCCAAGCACTGGCTGAAATGAGTTCAGTGAGGATCAGTCCACTTCCACAATTAAACATAAATAAATAAAAATAACCCTTTTACCAGAGATGCAACAGCACCTCACTGTACTAAACTGCTTTCTGTAACATCCTGTCCTTGAAGATGTCCATAATTTCCTCTCATTTTTCCAGCTCCTTTCAGGTTGAAGAAATAAATAAATAAAAAGAGTTATGTACTTACCATAACTTGGAATCTGTGCAATCCAGTGTCATTATTCATCACAGATGGGTCATGGATCCGACCTCAGATCCGAGCCGGCAGTGCAAGCAACAGCTCCTGAGCTCAAGCTCCTCCTCTTGCAAGATCCCCTTCTACCCATAATCCTCAGATCGAGTTTCCTACATAGAAACAAGGACAGTGAAACTGTCCACAATAAGGAACAGGAATACTAAAACAACATTATTCCATGACTCCCCGGTCACCAGAAGGAGAGGGGATGGAAGGTGGGAATGTGATGAATGATGATACCGGATAGCACAGATTCCAAATTATGGTAAGTACAAAACTCTTTATCTGATGCTATCTGTGTCATTATTGATCACGGATGGGTCAGTGTCCCCAGCTATTCACAACCCTGGGAGGTTTCAAGGAAGGACATGCCGGAGCACAGAAGAACCAAATGAAGCTCAACTCCTGGACACCAAGTCCAGTTTGTAATGTGTTACAATGGTATAGGGATTTGACCAAGTAGCAGCAGCACAAATGTCATCCAAGGAAGTCCTTGCCTAGAAGGTCAAAGAGGTGGCCACTGACCTAGAAGAATGGGCTTTAACTGGCCTGGGAAGTTCAATGTGAATGCTTTCATAAATGTGAGCTATACAACAAGCGATCCAATGAGAAACAGAAACATTGGAAATGGCCTGACCTTTCTGGTCTAAGAGAATGCCATGAAAAGTTGATCTGATTTTCGAAAATTCCCAGTTGTCTTCAAATAGAAACGTAGCTGCCTATGCACATCCAGGCAATGCAGTTTGTACTCACCTTTGTTTGAAAAATTGGGAAAGACGGGTAGTTAAACTGACTGATTAAGATTAGCCTCTGAGGCTACTTTAGGAATGGGTGAAGGATTGGCTCTGAGAGATACCCTATCCTTGTGAAAAACCATGAAGGGGGCTATGATGCAGAGAGCCTGCAATTCAGAAACCCTCTTGGCCGAGGTAATAGCCACCAAAAATGCCATCTTCCAAGACAGAAACTTAATATCAGACTTCGCCTCAGGCTCAAACGGAGGTTGTGTAAGGAACTGCAGCACCAAAGTAAGGTCCCAAGGAGGAGAAGGATGTTTGCTCAGGCTGTTCAAAGCTGCAGAGAGATTGGCCTTCTGCCTTTTACCCTGCTGTGATACCGGAAAAAGATAAGTGTCTATTTTCATTTGTTTTCCGCACTTTTGTTTTACTATGCATTTGTGTAATCTGTGCAACTGTTTTTTTGTCCCACCCACCTGCACAGTTGTTGTGGTGGTCTGAAATCTTAAGTGGTTTTGAGTTGTCCACCTCTGGCATAAAGTTGATACTGAACACTGCCCCCAGTGACATTACATCAACTCATTCTACTGTTCATAGTGAAAACTTAGTAAAGGCCCATCCCTTTAGCTTCTGAACATGGAATTATCTCATTATCTTCTGTCTCTTCATTTTCTACTTAAAAAAAAAAAAACTTTCTACTTCATTTTGCCATTTGCCATATTTATTACTGCTTGTTGGTAGCCTCACTAAACTGATGACAGTATTCTACCAAATTGTTGCTTTATTAGTACTGTCTGTTACTGTTGTGATTTGTGAGCTATTGTTTCAAAGCAATCTACTGATAACTATATTTCATTGCTATCTACTGCAATTCATTGCTGTTTAACTGTATTTTTTCATACTGCAAGTGCTATTCGTTTGACTATAACTGATTAATCTTTGCTTTATTTTGAGTTTTTGCTTACTGAGTTCTTAGCCTTAAAATTTAGTAGCATAGTCTAAATACAGGTCTGCAGTATCCAGAGCTTCAGCTGCACAGTTGTAAGTTTTTGAGGTATTCCAGCTACAAGTTTTCCCTTAGTAGCACTTGTGTTATAATCTAGTAGTACTGCTCGTAGACCTTCCTCCCTTTAATCTCTAGAATCTTTCAGTTTCTGACAAATATGGATGGGCAATTTCCTACATTTTCTCCTGCCAGTCTGGTCAATATGGGCATCCTGAGACAGTGTAGCAACTGCCTCATGTACACGGACAACCCTCTACTACTGCCACCTAAGAACACAATTTGTGAGAGATGCAATTACATCAAGCACCTAGTGTCATTGCTCTCTCCCCCACAAACCAGTATGTCTGTCACTGAGAAGGTTGGCAACATGAACACCACACCTCAAATACTACCCACACCTACACAACACACTCCCACATATGTGGAGGCCCTCAATAAAAGCATAGCTAAATAAAAGAGACCTCTGAGGCATACATGCACGCAAACTCCACTACCCACCATACCACACACCACACATAGTCCCCACATCTGTATCTCACTGCCACTAAGGCCTAACCATAAACCCAACATATTAGTCATAGGAGACTCCATTGTGAGACACACAGATGTGCCCCTCACCATGCTGGATAAGGAGAATGTCACAGTTAGTAGTTTTTCGGGTGCCAGAATCCGCCATATCACCAATGCACTCAAGTCTCTCAACAGGTACTATTATGATTCTGTCATAGTCCATGTTGGAGTGAATGATTTGAGACGTACCTCCCTGGACTATATGAAGAGACATGATGGAGCTCGCTGAGTATGTGTCCCAGGCAGGTATGTCCCTAGCCTTAAGCGGCATTCTACCGTCACCCAGAATGATAACTCAACACAAACAGAAAATTATTGACTTTAACAACTGGCTTAGTTTCTGGTGTCATTCAAAGGAGGGATCCAGTACCTGACAGCCTGGGTGACATGATTGACAAGCTACAATGCTTTGTCACAGATGGTCTGCACCTGTCTCCCTTGTGCTTCAGGCTCCTGGCAAAGGCTCTTGCCTCCCCCAAAGTGACTTTTTTAGATAATACCATGAGGTCAAAACTACCAACATAAAAATGTCATCAAAATGTAAATTTAAAGGTCTTGCTGCTAAATGTTAGGAGTCTAAACATGAAACTGCACTCATTGCAAGGATTCTTAACCCTGGAAGAAACTGACATTTGTGCAGTCACAGAAACCTAGTTTAAAGCTGCGGTGAGCACCCCAGCCATACCAGGTTACTCATCCTATCATTCCATTCATTCAGACCCCAAGCTGTGAGCAGCAAAACAAAAGGAGGTGGAGTTGCAATTGCCACAGTCCCGAGAGGGAGATAGTCCTGGAAGGCTTGCAATGAGAGAAGGACTGCTCTCATCTCTAGAACATTGATGTGCAACTTCGTCTCTGATGGGGACCACATACCTTGGACCTTTCTTCCCTGAAAATGCCCTCCCCCCCACCCCAACAGGCAGGCGTCCGTGGTCAATGTGGCCTGGGGTTGGGGAAGACAAAAGGGTCTCCCTAGCAAAAGGTCTTTGGACTGGAGCCACCATGCTAAGTGACGCCAGCAGACCTGAGAAACCCTGATAGTCATGGACAAAGGATGGAGATGAACCAGCCACTGCACTGCAAGGGTCCACTGAAGAACTTGAATGTGTTACCTGGTGAAGGGAACAAAATGAATTGCTGCCACCATGGAACCCAGGCCTTGTAGGATCAAATGGGCAGGAACACTCTCTATCCAGAAGAAGGTGGACTTGTTCCCGAATTGCATCTACCCTGCTCTGGGAAAGAGATGCAGTCTCTGACACAGTATCCAGAAGAACCCCTATAAATGCCAATCTCTGGCACTGAGCAAAATGAGATTTGGGAAGAATGACTGTGATGCCCAGGTCTAAAAAGAGGCCAAGAGTATAATTTATAGCTCGAACGAGTTGATGCCTTATGGGAACCGTGAGAAGTCAATCATCCAGGTACGGAAAGACCTCAAACCCCTGCAGACGGAGATGGGCTGCTATCACTACCATACATATGGAGAACACCTGGGGGGCTGAGGTGAAATTGAAGGGCAGAGCTTGGAACTGATAGTGATTGGCCCGCAGCCAGAAGTGCAGGCATCTCCTGGAGATTCTGTCGATTTTTATGTGATAGTATGCATCCTTGAGATCCATTGAGCAGATCCAATCATCCTTGCACAGAAGTGGAAGAATGGACTGAACAGTGACCATCCAGAACTTTGACTTCTTGACTAACAAGTTCAAAATGCTGAGGTTCAGAATGGGACACATGCCCCAGGTTTTCTTGGGCACTAAAAAGAAGTAGTGAGAGCAGGTTCCGGACCCTCGTTCGCCTGTTGGGACCTCCTGGATGGCTCTTTTTTGAAGAAGGTCTTGAACCTCTGCGAGAGCTAACTCCCTTTGGCAGAGAGGAATGTCTGGGAGTGATTTCTGAATTGGAGGGGGCTGATCGAAGGATATGAAGTATCACCTGGACACAATGTTTAGCACCCACTGGTCTGAGAAAATAGCAGCCCCAGCCATGGGGTGTAAGCAGATACAGCCCCTGACTGCCTCCAGGGCAGGACAGTCGGAAAGTGCTGCAGGAGCACTGTGGGGGCTTCTCTGAGAAGGGTTCTTGGGAAATCTGATTTTGCGGACCTCCTCTGCCTCTAGAGCGGCATTTGTTATCAAATCCCCTTCCTTGGCCAGAATAGGATTCCTGAGGAGCATCTTGGAAGGAAGACTGAGCCCTGTGGAACCACAGCTTCTTACTACCCCACGGATTCTTGGAGAAGGAACGCTGGGGAGACAAAAACATGATCCCAGCTGTGGACAAAGTCTTTCCCTCCTGCTCGCTGCGGGTCAAAGTTTCACTGACAGAAGGCCCAAACAAGGTAAATCTGTCAAGAGAGACATTGGTGAAGGATAGCAATGGCTGTGCTCGCTGCTTGAGAGGTGGCCTCAGCCACATTACAGCTCAACCGCAGGGAGGGGTTAGCAAGGGATGTGGGAGTAAAAAGCTTCAGAGACTTTAGCTTAAGGCTCTCTGGAGGCAGCAACTCTGAAAAGGAAGAGGAAAGCTCAGACAACAAATCCCTTTGCAACCATGTGAAATGTTCCATGTAATTCGGAGACCTCAGTCCAAAAGTAGCTGAGGTACATGCGTTTCCCAAAACAGTCACTCGCCTGCGACTCTCTATTCAGGGGATGGATGGAACAATTCTGTTCCGTGAGCCCCTTTTTTGGTGGGTGTGGCAACCACAATGGCATCACCTGGGACACCCTTGCTCCAAAAGGTTTTATCCTTCAGTGGACTCAGGAATTTGTCTGCTCTCTTGGGAACTGGTTCTACTGTGTCTGCCTCCTTCCATGCCCTGCTGAAAATAAGCTGGACAAGCTCATCCACAGTGGAGACACCCAGGAGGAAAATGGGCCCATCCCAAAGGCCTTCAGTAACATGAATTCCTCCGAGGATGACTGGGGGGAGACCAACCCCGCTCTTACAGGATCCCAAAGGACATCTCCTCGGACGGAAGTCTGGTGGACTCGTCCCCTTCCTCGAAATCCGTGTCCTCAGTGAGGTGAGTCCAAGTGCTTCCTCTTGCACGTCCTCTTCCAAGGAGGCTCCTCCACTGTGGGCTCTGGGGAGGACTCGGAAGAGGAGGGTACCCTGATGGGGGAAATGCCCTTCTGAAGTCGTTCATGGGAGGGCGGACCCCGAACGGATGAGGACTCGCCACCCAAGGCAGAACAAGGCAGGGGGGGTCCAGAGCCCAGAAGATATCAGTCAGGAGATGTCCAAAGTGGATGCCCTCAAGGGAAGGGAACAGTCCAAACACTCTAGACCGGATCTCCCATGCTGGTGGTCTTCGCAGACCTCTTGAGCATGAGGCATCACCAGCTTCAAGGGCAAGAGAGCTGAACTTGCGAAGGACCCAGGTGGGGTGGGAATGGAAACACTACCTGACACAGACGGCCTCTCCCTGGGCATCCTCTGACCCTGGGGAACCAAACTCGCATGAGTTGGATAAGGAGAGAGGAGTTCTGATGAAGGTGAAGAGCCCTTCAGAAAGAGGCTAGGGGACGGTAACACGCCAAGTTCAATTTGGGCTTTGAAGAAGCTCCTCATCATCTGATCCACGTCTAAAGGGAGCAAACTCCTGGCGGACCTGGAAACAGAAGAACGGTGTCTGACCGAGCTGAAGGTCTGCGGTCTCTGGAGGAGGACCTACCGGACTGTCTCGGATCAGACTTTCAAATAGTGGCCGTGACATCATCAATAATGCTAGGTTCCGAGAAAGCAGTCAGATCTGATGGCCTGGATGGATCCGGGGGCAGTAAGGAACCCACAGATGGATACGATGGACCAGTCGTATCCAAGGGGGTTTTGGACCTGATCGGATCTGAGGACCTCCAAGCTTCTGAGGAGTCTGATCTGACTGTTGGAGCCAAGGTTCTCAGAATCGAAGACCCCAGAGCCGATGCCCCCAAGGCTAAACTTGGATTCTGGGAACTGGGATCAGAGAGCCTCTGCCTTTTTGCAGGAGAGTCCCAAGAGGAAGAGGGTTATCTCTTGGGATCCGAAGAGGCTTTAGTGGGGGAACCCAGCACCAGGGGACCTCCTTTCGCAAGCCCTTTAAGCAACAACAACATATTTCTACGGTCTAGGAGAGCCCTGGGGTTGAATCACGCACAGATATTACATTCAACTTCTAAACGGGGCTCTCCTAGACAGTAGACACACTCTTCATATATATCAGCATGAGCTAACTTCTAACCGCATGAGAAGCAACGTCTGCACCCAGAGGGTTTATCTGACATCCTAACACACAAACCCATCCAGCGAGCACACACACACACACAAAGGAAAGGAGGAGAGAGAAAGAGAGAGAGCAAGGATGGAAACTACCACTAATGGAACAAGGCGGGAAACCCTGGAAAAAAATGAATGGACCAACCAACGGCTAACAGAAGGGAGGGAACTAGCTACTAAAAGTTAAAAGAGATTAAGGGGAGAGAAAAAAATCCCAAGAACTACAAAAAGGAGCTACTTATCTTTAAACAAGGCTTGAGCTTCAGACATTCACAATTCACGGCAAACAATATCGGAGGATTATGAGTAGCAAGAGATCTTGGGAGGGGAGGAGCTTGAGCTCAGGAGCTGTCGCTTGCACTGCTGGCTCGGATCTGAGGTCAGATCCAAGACGCATCTGTGATCAATAATGACACGGATAGCATCAGCTCCTTTCCTTAAAGTATTATACACTTTAACACTATGTACTGCTTCTGTATGTGTTTTTCTGTGTACGGCTATATTACTTTAAACAGACGAATTTTGATTGACAGAAAATGCATCACACAAGTTCATCATCGATTGCTATGATCAAAACCAAAAAAAAATTTGAATGAAGGGATCCCAAAGGTAAACTAACACGCTATATTTGCAGTCATGTAGAACAACTAAAAACTTGGCTTTTGATTGAGAGACTTCACCCTGACACACAGACAAATTTATTACATTACACAGTCATAAAACTATTGAGAAAGGGGAAACTTTCTCAAGTATATTAAAGATGAAATGTTGAAGTTCAAATGTAATATGTGCCCACTTTCACCAATGACAAAAAATTACCAAAAACAGCTGTACGTAACAAATGTTTGCTGTGATCATATCAAAAGCACCCATTAACATATATGTATGTACAGAATATCTATAGATACATATAAAAAGAGAGAGAGGATGAGGGATATATATATATATATATATATATATATATATATATATATATATATATATATATATAAAATTACACACACGCACGTGCACATATGTATAATGCATACTTGCATAACTAGTTAGGAAACCATTTTAGCTGCTAATCAAGCTACAAGAGCAAAGACAGTATGTGTGTATCTCTCTCTCTCTTTTCTTTCGG